>NC_048219.1:135158461-135458461 GCF_002007445.2 Ailuropoda melanoleuca | reverse complement strand
ATATTTAGCTAAATAGTCAATCCAAACCTCTATTTTGTTTTAGCTGTGAGCATCCGGTCCTGCTTTTGATTTTTAAATAAGATACACTAAGAATAATTGCTGCTGTGCTCACCATTATTTCAACCTTGTATGCTATTATAATGACATGTAAAAAGATATAAAATATTCCTAGGGACCTCTGTACCGGCAGTTGTGATAATCACTGCAAAATAAAATTACAGCCCCTGCACGGCACCATTCTGCATCTTAACATAACTGATTGGCAATCACATGAAGTTCCTACAACAAAAGAATTAACTTCTTCCTTTCTATAGATAACAAACCCTATACCATAACCCAAGCAAAATGAGCTGCGGAGTACATGGTAATCTCTCTCAAGGGAGGGGAGAATTGCATACTGGCCAGACCTTTGCTGCAACCGCATTTGAGGCACACAGGAAGAGAAACATGAATAATTGATAGCTCTAAACAAGTGGTAGAGCATACATGCTACACTTTACTCCCTGCTATTCTGAGTAGTGTAATTAGATAGGTACATTAACAATTGATCTAAGAAAAAAGCCAATTTTAAGAGATTTAGGAGGTATGTTTAATGTTTTATCATGTGTTTTAGCTTGAATCTCATTTAAAATATTTTTCAAAAACAACTGAAATGCAAGAAAGGAGTAGGTAAAACAATGGACAAAAGTATACAGAAAAGATTTAGGTCTTGTTAACAGTTTTAAAAACCTAGTTGAACTGAGCAAAAATTACTCTTGTTTTGGATGTAATATTTGCTGGTATGTCCTATTTCTGGTTTTATTTCATAGAGGACAAAATATCTTCCATTTAGTTAACTTCCACTAGCAACAGCTTCGAATGTCTTTATGAGCCAATCAGAATAAGAAAAGCAAAGACAAATCATAGTACTAAGTGGAAGAAGACAGTCTGAAAAGGCTACATACTGTACAAAAGAGCAGGTGGCTCCATTGGGAATATTTCAATGCAGTCAGAACACAGTGAGGTATCATAATCATTGGGAATCTTAAATAGAGTTGATTTCAACGACATTAGAGCCCTGCCAAGTTGAAACGAGCACTACCAAAAAAACACCTTTCCTTAATGTATTGAGGTGGGGAGAAGAAGCAGTTCAAAGTCAAGCTCTGAGAAAGACCACCGGATAAATTGAGAGTACAGGTAAGCAGTTTTCCAACTTTCCAACAGGTCTCACAGATCCTTTCTACTTTGGGTCTTTCTGCAGAGTTTTAGAACTTTGGACACCTTCGCTTCCATCTCAGCCTAGGGCAACAAATCCATGAATTCAAAACTTTTCGGATTCACTTGATTAATCTCTAGAAAGTCAAATTTAGCAAAATTCAGTGTTCACAGAGAACAAAATATCATATATGAGTTTGTTATTCATTATTCAATATCTACCGAGCACCCTCAATCTGTTATCCCCCTTCAATGTGCAGACATAGAAATATCCCTTCCCTCATGAAGCTTTTATTTGAGGAGGAGACCAAAAATGATGAGCCATAAATGACTATAAATACCAGAGAGTAACGTTAGATTGATTTCATCATGCATTATTAATCATGAATGTTATATGTATTTAGTTATGTTTATTGTATGTTCTATAAACTATGTTCTATACTATTTTGTTTTGTGATACTTAATATCAGGATGCTTCACTCTCAAAGCTTCATAATTTTTGGTAAAAACTTAAAAATAGTGACCTGAAGTTGTGTATTTTACTGAAAATTTTTATACCTTTGGTCATTCATTCCAATGATTTACAAGTGATTATCACTCAGGAGCTAACTTTTGATTCCTAATAGTTGTTTCACTTTTCACTCCTAAAAGTGAATGATTATTTTTAAAAAATATTCAAAGTAGTCATTTTGCTTTGGCATTCATGCCAAAGATTTAATGAGACAAATACTAAAATTTATAGTTGAGATAAAAATGTGTGCTTCTGTTTGAAGCTAGGATATTATTTTCCTTGGTGTTCCTCTCAACGTTGAAAATGAAGAACTAATTTTGTAATAAAATGTCACAGATGAAAAATAGGTATCAAAACTTCACAGGAAAAAAAATATATATTTTTTTTTAGCAACTTAAAACAACATTTATTATCTCATTATTTCTGTCGTCCAAGACTTTGGGAGTAGGTTGGCTGGAGAGTGAAATTGTCACCTGGGGCATCTGGAGGCTTCAGGAAAGTTGAAAGATCTGTTACCAACATGGCTCACTCACATGGCTGTTAGCAGGAGGCCTCAGAACCTCACTGGCTGTTTCAAGGAGGCCTTACTTCCTCCACCTGTGTCTTTCCATAGGGTCACTTGCGTGTCTGGCCTCCCCCAGAAAGCAAGGAAGAAATTTCACTGCCTTTCGTGACCTACTCTCAGAAGTCACAATCCATCATTTTCACCACTTCTATTCACAAGATGCAAGTCCAGCACATGTTCAAAGGAGGGGCATGAAACCACTTCTCAAAGGGAAAAGTAACAGAGAATATGTGGACATGAAAATATTTTTTTCTTTCTTTTATTTTTTTTTTAAGATTTTTTTTTTTTTATTCGACAGAGATAGAGACAACCAGCGAGAGAGGGAACACAAGCAGGGGGAGTGGGAGAGGAAGAAGCAGGCTCATAGTGGAGGAGCCTGACGTGGGGCTCGATCCCATAATGCCAGGATCACGCCCTGAGCCGAAGGCAGACACTTAACCACTGTGCCCCCCAGGCACCCCGAAAATATTTTTTTCTTAAAAAAAATCAGTGAAGGGGCACCCGGGTGGCTGAGTCGGTTGAGCATCTGCCTTCTGCTCAGGTCCTGATCCTGGGATCGAACCCTGCATGGCATCAGGCTCTTTGCTCATCGGGCAGTCTGCTTCTCCCTCTGCCTGCCTCTCCCCCTGCTTGGGCTCTCTCTCTCTCTCTGTGTCAAATAAATAAATAAAATCTTTAAAACAAAAAATCAGTGAAGCTTGCAACTACCGAACTTCTAAATATCAACTCTCATTCCATCTCCCTTTAAGAAAATAGTAAAGATAGAATTCTCATGTAATCTCCCTGAACAACCCAGTGCATTTTGATATATTGGTTCTAGTTGATGCCCTCAATTGAATCAGCTCTAACAAGAGAGGATTTTGAAGAAACAGAAGTGGGAAAAGCATTCGTTCATGCTTCATTTTCCTGCCTTACTTACTTCCTTTTACATACTCATCTTACCCTAACCATCTCATTTAGACCCTAAATTCAGAACAAAGATTGATGACTGGTTTAGCGTCACCTAATTTGGCCCTGGCACTTGCGACTAAAAGAAAAGTTATGTTTATCTCTAAAGAGTCACATATTGTCCATTTATTTTAGAGACAAATGGGTCTGCCTCCTACGAGCCTCAGCCAGAGTACCACTTAGAGCCAAGTTATGGGCAGAAAGGGATCTGGGAGGGAGCCAGGGAGAGCTTTGTGACACAGCCACAGCCTCGATCAGAAATCGGAAGAGTGACTGCAGTCAAGAAGTGAATGGTTTTAGACAAGCGTATTTTAAATTTTTTCTTTGAAATAAAGTTAAAACTTCACTTAAGTCTTATGCATAGAGCTAGAAGGGGCATGGATAGTTTGCTCTCAAGCCAGGGCTGGTACAGAAAAATGAAGCCCTTGGAACTGCACGAAGCTGAGCAGTCGTTCTGGCAGCTTTAAGTGACAGCCTTTGGCATTTTTTTCCCTAATGTCATTTCTTCCTGTCTGGTTATTTCTTCCTAGAGTAGGAGAACTCTTTTTTTCTCTCCGGCTTCTGTCAGCTTGGGAGCTAAAGCCAACAAAAAGGATCTCTTCCTCTTTATATGATCAATAAAGCAAATTAGACATGACATTGAAAGCACTTAAAGAAATCTAAGCTCTGTTGTTCACAGTGCAATACCATCTTAAGCCTTTAAGAATTGTCAAAAATGTAAATATACAAATATATACACAGCAGCAGTCATATCATGAGCTTAAATCTGTCACTTACTAACGACGTGACTGTGAACTTGAACAATGTGCTATATTCTCTGAGCCTCAAGTTCATCTGCAGGAGATTGGCACTCTGCCATCCTGAAGTACATAAATACATGGTAGGAACTTTAAAGGGTAGCAATTTATTTTGCATTTTCTGAAGTACCGCTCAATCTAGGATTCAGTCATAAAGCCAATAAAATTATATTCCACTAGGTCGTGGAAGAATCAATGATCATAGTGTTATACTGGTTTTCCACATTGTATCATGCGAACATGATAGGAGCTTAATCTAGCCAGGGCAGCCCAGAGCTGGGTATTAAAAACTGAGTAACAGTTTTGAATGTGTTGGAATTTGAGGTACTATGAGTCAAAGTAAAGGTCCCGAAGGCAATTGAATATAAGCTCTGAATAATAAAGAATATAAAAATATGAAGTTAAATGAAGGTCAGTCAGGGTTAGAGACACGTATCCAGGAGTCATTGCTTCCCAGGGGTGGGCGAATCCAAAGGCACGCCAAGCCAACCAGGAAGGGTAGACACAAGTAGAAGCTTGGACCAGAGTTCTAAGGAGAATGAACAGAATATGAAGAAAGAGAAAGTGATCAGAATTGTCACAAAACTAAGCACTAAAGATGTCAATTGCAGAGGACAGTGTTTTTGGTGGAATTGTAGATACAAAAGCCATAGAGCATGAGGCAATGAGAAATACGTGAAGCCTTCATATGGCCATCACCCACCTTTCATGAAATTGACCTTCCCAGCACACAGCAGGGTAGGTATTAAAAAAATCAAAAGACTTAAGGAATCAAACTGAGTATCTTGTGAAGTGTACGTTTGCATTTTCTGCCCATATTTAAATTGGGATTTCAGGACATCAGTGCATATGTCCAAGTAGGGACTTCTCAAAATCTCCCTCTCCATAAATGAAGAGAACTGCCAAATTGTCAACACCAACTTTTTCAGAAGTCTGGAAATTAACCAAAGGACAAATGGCTTCATCTCATTAAGTACAGCAAGGTTTATAGTTGTTTCAAAAACCAGTTGTCTCATGCTCTGAGTGAAAACCTGACGCCTAAAAACCAGTGGAGGAAGCAGAACAGGTCTGGAGCTCCCCCAAAGCCCTGTCTGGCAATTGCCTGAAAAATGCACCTACAAAGTTGTTTCTATTTTGCCTGACTCGAAGTTTATCTAATGCAAACTGCCTTTTCCCTGGGGTTGTTTGCAATTATCTAACAGCGCAGCTGCCTGGGGCAGTCATAATAGTTGCGGTAAACAAGATTACCCAAAAATTTAAAAGGAAAAGCCAGGGAGTGACATGTTCATAATGGACTTTGTAAAACCCAAATATATTTCTGAGACTCTACAAGCCGTCCGGAGGTACAGGGTCGTGAGTGTGCCAGGGCTATGCGCCTGTGCTGAGTTCTCACCTCTGGCTGACCTTGACGCTCCAAGCAGAAAATGACAGCTAAGGTAGAGTTGCAAACTGCCTGCCCGAGTCTTAAAGGTGTGTCTCAATAAGAAAACAAAGGCCCTCAGCAAGGGCTGGGAGATGTAATGATCCAAGGCATCTAAAGAAATTTCAATCCAATCATTAGCTGAGCACCAAGTTAATTGAGAAGAGACTTCACGGTCCACACATGACAAAGAACACAGACTTTACTGATTCAGCCCAGGCAAGCCACCAAACAGAGAAGCAGCAGCAGCGCCCACCCCCACCAAGGCCAAACCAAGGGGGAAGGGGAATCTGACCCTAAGATCAGTTGGTGATTTCTTATTAGAAACCATGGAGGGCAGAGGCAGTGGGATGACATATTCAAGATGCTTAAACACTGAACTAGGAATTCTCTACCCAGAAAAACTAACCTTCAAAAGTGGAGAGATTAAGACATTCTCAGATGAACACAAACTGAAAGACTATGTTGTGAGCCCATCTGCCCCACAAGAAGTACTAAAGAGAACGCTTAGGCTGAAATGACAGGACACTAGCCGGTAAAAAAAGAGCACTGGGGCACCTGGGTGGCACAGCGGTTAAGCATCTGCCTTCGGCTCAGGGTGTGATCCCGGTGTTATGGGATCGAGCCCCACATCAGGCTCCTCCACTATGAGCCTGCTTCTTCCTCTCCCACTCCCCCTGCTTGTGTTCCCTCTCTCACTGGCTACCTCTATCTCTGTCAAATAAATAAATAAAATCTTAAAAAAAAAAAAAAGAGCACCAAGAAAGGTCACCAAATGAGGAAGTATAAAAGACAGCATGAATGTATTTTTTATTTATAATTCCTCTTCTTCTCCTTTAGGATGTAAACGATAACTGCTAAAGCAATAATTTTAAGTCTGTGTTGATGAGCATAGGAGGTGTAAGGATGTAATTTGTATAACTTAAAAGCACAAAGAATGGGGAAGGAAAGGAGATATTTAGCAGCAAATGTTTTGTATACTATTGAAATTAAATTGGTATTAACCCAAACCCGATTGTTATAGGTTAAAATAATTGTAATCATCAGGGCAACCACAAAAAATATAATAAAGGAAATGATAAGGGAATTAAAATAGAACCCTAGAAAACATGTATTTAACACAAAAGAAAGCAGGAAGGGAGAGAAGGGGGGGAGCCATGGCATACAGGTAACAACAAAGTGACAAGCGAAATGCTACCTCATCCATATATTGGAATGTCAGTCCTTTTTTTTAAGGTATTCATTAGAGAAATGAAAATTAAAACAGCAATGAAATATCACTAGACCACCGTCAGAATGGCTACATTTTAAAAAAAGACTGACAATAGCAAGTACTGTCAAATATACGGAGCAAAAGAAATTCTCATACATTTCTAGCAAGAACATAAATTTGTATAATTACTTTAAAAATATGTTTGTCAGTATCTATCAATGCTAAACATATTCTATGACCAAAAATCTCATACTAGGCATATACACACAGAAATGAGCATTTATATCCACCCAAAGACATTTATATGATTTTTCAGAAATGCTATGTTCATAATAGCCTAGAACAAACAGGAAGCAATGCAAAAATCCATCAAAATTAGAAAGGATAAATGTTGTGGTATAGGTATGCAACAAAATACTGCACATAGCAGACAGGATGGCTTACTGATACTTGCAAGATCGTGGAAAATCTCACCACCTAAAGAAGCTAGACACCAAAGATTAAATGTTGTGTGAATTAATTTGTGAATCTTAATCATAGGCAAATCTTATTTCCAATAACAGCAGTCAGAGGAGTGGAGACTTTTGGGGGGTTATTGACTTAGAGAAGCATAAGGGAGGATTCTGGGGTACGAGAAATGTTTTGAATCTTACCCCAGGTAGTGTTTACATAGAAGTACAGGTATGTACTTTCAAGCCGTGTAACTTTTTCAGCGTACTGTGTATTTATTATGCCTCAGTAAGGTAAGAAGCAAGGACAGCAAGACTGCACTACTGACATCAGCCACCATCTCCAGGTGGCCCAGCTGTGGTGTCATCTGACTGTTCTGTTTCCTGCTGCTTCTTTGCTTTGGTTCTTGGGTGCTTCCTTTAATTTCTTGCAAGCTTCGCCTTGCATACCAAAAGATATTTATGAAATTTCACCCAACAGACATTTTACACCAGGATTTTTTTTCAGGCTATCTAGTCATCTAATTGCTGAACACTAAATGGAGGCAAAGTGATTTCCTGTCTAGGAATCTCCTGAAACTTTGTCTGACAAGCATAAAACCTAAGGTCATTCTAATGAAACTTGGGCTTCCAAAATAATTTTTTCTCCATTTTTAGAACCTCCCAGAGCAAACCTAGAAATAGCTTTAAAAAAAAATTTTTTTTAAAGGTTCGGAAATAAAGATAGTAATTATTTACTCAAGGAGACTCATTAAGACTGAGACTTAAGTTTGTAAATTTAAATTTTTAATTCATTTATTTATTTGAGAGAAAGTGAGCACAGGAGCAGCAGGAGAGGCAGAGAGAGTCCCAAGCAGACTCCCTACTGAGCGCTGAGCACGGAGCAGGAGCACGGAGCAGGGAGCCCAGGGGTGCTCCGTCTCAGAATCCTGAGATCATGACCTGAGCTGAAACCTAGAGCAGACGCTTCACCAACTGCGCCAGCGAGGCGCCCCTAAAGTTTGTAAGTTTAGATAATGTTTCAATTCTTTTCATGAGAGTAATTGTTTGTTGATCTAACGGCAGCCTCATTTGCCTGCGACACTGGAACTGCATTCGGCTAACAACATGAAGCTCTCTGAGAACCTGGACGGACTGTAAATGCCTTCATCATTTCTCTTGGGAGGAATGGCTGGAAATCGAGAATGCAATATGGACAGCTTTCTTTTCTCCCCCTCACAGCAAGTCTAAAGGTTTTTCTTTTTTTCATTTCCTAGACAAGTCATTTCTCTACAACCTGCTCAGGCTAGAAATTAGTTGATGGACGAAGATATCCAATCCATCAGAAAGAACTGTTGGCTTAACCCGGACTCTGTATCTCAAATCTGCCCACTTCTCTTCACCTCTACCACCCTCCCGCGGTCCTAACACTACCATCTTTTGCCTAAAACATTACAGTAGCTACTGAACGAGCACTTCTGCTTCCCTGCAATCTGTTCTCCACAGAGCAGAGTGATCCTTTGAAACTCTAATTTCCATCAAGCTCTGGTTTCCGGCGCCTGGATTCCTCTCACAATTCTTTAGCAGGAAGGGCAGACTTCTCAGCACTCCAAAGGGCCTTAGGGGATTGGGCCTCTTAAAGTCCGCATCACACACCCTTTTCTAAAACGCACAAGCTGTAGTTCCACTGACTTTCTTTCTGTTCTTCGGTCCCCTAAGTCTCCTGTTACCCCAGGGCCTTTGCTCGTGCCCTTCTCTGCCTGGAGTGCTCCTCTGGTTCAGAACACAGCTGTGTCTTCTCAGGTCTCAGCTGCAGGGTCTCCTCCTCGCACAGGCTTTCCCTAAGCAGCCTACTCAGAGCAACCCCCCTGCCCTGGTCACTCTCTACCACACTAAACTGTTTTATTTTCACCTCATTATTTACTGTTATCTAAAACTATTGTGATTTTATCTATTTGTTTACTTGTAGCCTCTCAACTGATAAATGTAACTCCAGGAGGTAAGGACCTTCTTCATTTTAGACATCTCCGTCCCTAGAAGGCCTAGCGTCCAACAGATGCTTAGTATTAATTAAATAGATTATTTCAGAGTCCTGAACTCCGTCAGTTTGGCTTGAAGAGGAAAAGCTCTGATGGACTCATATCACGGAGAGGCTAGTGTCTGCTCATAGTTTTGTGTTATTTTTCCATGATCTGTGAATTTAACAGGGAAATCTTGGGAAGGTATGCTGGGAGAGGGATGGAAGGGAAGGGTTTTCTGGAATCTTTCTATTCATATCACCTGTTTAGGCTATGGTTGGCTATTTTTGTTTGCTTCATATGAGAAAAGCAAATTACCTCCAGAATCAGCCCATCAGGAAATAAACAATCACAAAAGGCAGGCCTGCAGGTGGGGTGCTGGTAAATGTTTCATGACTAACCGGCTCTCCTGGAGAAAAAAGCTCTTGCTTCTATGTGCCCTTTGTCGATTTCCATGGTGTAAATCCTCCCGCCACAGCCAATGTCCAGCAAACAACCTGAAGTCACTGAGACTAGACTTGGGAAGAGATGGCATGTCTGGCCCTCTCCAGCGTTCCGAGCTGGCTCCAGCACACTGCCGATGTCGCCCACATGCCAAGAACAGTGTGGAACGGTTTATATTCTGTGTCTTCTATCTTACAGCCACCCAGAAAACTGATTTGTTAGTCCTATATCGCAGATGAGGAAATAAGCTTAGATAACTTGCCCAACGGTGTCCATCATGAAAGGGCTGAAACCAGAGTTCGAATCCAGATCTGTCTGACTCCAGGACCACATCTTTCATGTGTTTCAGGGAGTGGTAGCCAAAAAAGCCACACACACTCACACAAACAAACAAAACTCGGCAACAAACAAAACAAATAGACTTTGCTTGAATGTCAAGCTGCTTCTTAAGATCGTGGCTATTTTCTGAATATCCCGGATGTCTTGCAGATGATACCAATTTTATTGCTAGCATTGATTATATGTGGAGATTAAATTAGATGGATTGAGAATCCTGAAAGTAGATTAATCAGGGTTTAGTGCACCACCAAAATCTTGGTACCCTCTCTCTCCTCCTTCTTACTTTCTTTGCCAACACTTTTTTTTTTTTTGGCACCATCCCTCTAAACATTAACACTCTAGACATCAAGGGGAGCAGGCATTGAAAGAAAAAGTGAGTATCAAACAGAATGTGTCCACTTACTTAGCAAATCTGGTGGAAAAACCAACAAAAATGGGTGAGTTTCCAGGACCAAACTGTCAGTGAGGCAGTGAATAAGTTTCACCCCCTCGGAAGGTGGAACCCCCACCTGCCAGGGATAAAAAGAGGAGGTTGGTCCCAAGATAGACCTGTGGTTCTCAGACTCACTGCAGATGCCGGGCTGCACTGCCATTTGCCGACTCTGTAGATCCAGGGCGGGGCCCCAAATCTGCATTCCTAATGACCTCCCAGAGGATGCTGGGGCTTTTTGTCCAGTGACCACGCTTGAAATAAGCTGGCTCCAGATGCCCAACAATTTGTACATGCATTACAGCTGGAAAAGCAGTGGTCAAGATCACCATTCTCAAACTTTACTGTGTATTGAAATCACCCGTGAACCTGAAAATCAAGCCCGGATCCCACCTCAAGATTCTGCTTTAACTGGTCTGTGTTCAGCCTGGGTATTGAGATTTTAGAAAGTGCCCAGGTGATTCCAATGTGCAGCTAAGCTTGAAAACCAGTAGAAGTAGCCCTGGATTTTAATATGTAGGCACTATAATTTTTTTAAAAAATTTTTACACTTTTTAAATTTAAATTCACTTAATTAACATAAAATGTATTATTGGTTTCAGAGGTAAAGGTCAGTGATTCAGCAGTCTTCTATAACACCCAGTGCTCATTACATCACGTGCCCTCCTTAATGTCCATCACCCAGTTACCTCACCCCTCTATCCCCCCTTCCCCTCCAGCAACTCAGTTTGTTTCCTATGATTAAGAGTCTCTTATGGTTTGTCTCCCTCACTATATTTTTTACACAAAACTCTCAGTGCCTCTCCTAAAACGCATCAAAAAGGTACTCATTCCCTCAATTTCCTAGTTTGTTTTAAGTGTGTGTTGAACAGAAGTGTGAATGCCAGTTGAAAGATCCAGAAGTAGACTGTACCAAAGCTGTGAGTTGGGAAGCTCACCTTTGGGTCTCAGCCTCTGCTATTTGCTGGGTCACTTTCTTGGTTGACTGTGACATTTAACTTCTTGGTTTTGTCTTTTGTTCTGGTTAAGAATGAGCCATATATTAAAAATTTAGAGGTGTGCCTGGGTGGCTCATCGGTTAAGCATCGGCCTTCAGCTCCGGTCATGATCTTGGAGTTCTGGAGTCAAGCCTTGCATCATAGGCTCCCTGCTCAGCCTGCTTCTCCCTCTCCCTCTGCCCCTCCCCCACTCTCTCTAATACATAAAATCTTTAAGAATTTTTGGAAAGTGCTTAGAAAAGTTTAAAATGTTATAGAGAAGAATTATTACGAATGAGTATAATGACTGTGGTGCTTATAGATGGTTTATGGATAAAAAAATATTAGTGCAGTTCCTAGTTTAAATATATTTCCCCAGATTATTTGCTGTATGAGAATCCCAAATGAGAACGTTAGAGTAGCAGCTCAAATGCTACCTGCTTGTTGAAATCTGCCTTGGTCTAAGGTACCCAATGTGCTTACATGTCTACAGCATATATTTTTATAGCTGTTGAGGATAGATGCTATGAACCTCCCATGTACGTGCTTCTTTAAGTGCCAATCACCTAATCATATGCTATGTCTCCGCATATGTGAGGTTAAAACGGGCTACCTCCTTTCCACTGTTAAAAACAAAATGACAGAGACTACTCAGATTCTATAAAATGTTCAAAATTGTAGTATAGTAAAAGAGAAATCGTGATTCCAGTTTGGCCTGCAAGTTTTTAAAATTCTTTATATAATGGCTCCATCTTCTGGTCAACAAAAAAAAAAAGTTTCCAGACTCCAAAATGTACTTAGGTTCCAGGCTCCACAAATAGTTAAACTAGTCTAGGTATGAGTCAGAAAAAAAATAAGGGGACTTTTTATTCAGAAAAGTCTCACAAACTTCATGAATTTCTTCCTTGTGAATTGTACGTACTTTCTTGTTTAAATTGCCCCCAGGGTCTCCAGCGCTGTCACATAAAAGTGGACGACGCTGGTGTTTGTCTCATTCTCTCTCGTTTCCTTGATCCGCGCTCCTCACCTTCGCTCTCGGTACTTCTTCCCCTGGAGACTCAGAGTCCTGATCCGACTCCTAAGACTTCATGTGACCTTGATATCTTATGCTCTGTACCCTATTTTTCATTCTAATTCAGAAGAAATTTTTATGAAATTTATGCTAAAATCACGATGAGAAATTATGGATAGCTGCACTGACCACAACCAAAGTTTGGCTCCTGGAGGTGGAATGTCCTGCAGAAAGGAAAGCTACCAATAGCAGATCTAAAGCCAATAAGTCTAAGAGATCTTTGGGGGTTTACGGGCTTAGCTTAGAAGGAATCTTGAAGGCCTATTGAAAAGTGAAGTTAAATGACTAGAAAAGATGTGTACTTGAATGCAAAAAAAAAAAAAAAAAGAACGTAAAACTACTTTATGTTGGACATAAACCTACACCTCATGGAAACATTTTACTCTCCCTTTCCTCGGTCTATTTAATATTCCTTTGGGAAGTATAAAAAAAAATTATCCATATCCTTTAGTTCATAAAATACAGTTAAATAGGAGACCATTTTAAACTGTATTTCAATATCTTTCTGAGCCTTAGCAAATATAACTTACTGGTTCAATATAACTGAATATTAATATACCCAGCTCAGTTAGGATTTTGGAAATCCAGTTTGAGCCTTATTGCCGTTGTAGCTGTTGTTTTGCTTTTTATTAAGGGGAACAAAATCTTTTCTTGGAATCGGGAGACAGTGACATACTTAAATAGAAGTTATGCTTTTACTCTTTATGTTTATTTATGGAAATTGTGATTTATTTTTGTTCGAAAGTTCTGGGCCACAATAAAGGATATTATTCATACCAAGACATATTGAGTCTACCAACATGTCTCTTGGGGTAAAGCCTATGCAAGCAGTTAGCCAACTAACTCTAGGAAGAAATATCATACTTCTTTCTCTGCAACTTCTCTGTAAGGAGTATAAAATGTCTGCTACTGTTTTATGCTATAAAATGATAGTGAAAAACAGTCTCTTCCAATATTTAAGTGTAGAGATATTTTAGTTTTATTAAAATGAAATGACAGAAAATTACCTCAAAAGTATAGTCAAGAAGCTAAAAAAGAAACCACTTTTGAATCTCCAGTGGACACAGTATTTTCACTAACTTACTAACAAAGACTTACATTCTCTAATATGAAATGTACAAGGAAAAGAAATGATAACCAATGATTGCTTTGTGGAATAAATTCAAAAGATATTCAGTAGATATCAATTGACTGCTTCCTGTGTTAGGTACTGTTTAGGTACTGGGGCGGGGAAGGCAGGGAGCCATGAACAAAGCAGACAAAACTTCCAATCTTTACTATCAGTGACAACAATATAAAAGCTAACGGTAGGGCATCGTTACACCAGATTCTGAGTGATCCATTCATCTAATTTATTCCTCAATTAATGTTTATAACAAATTTCTTCTTTGTCCCTTTCTTTTCTTTGTCATCCTTCATGCCCCTCATTTGAAGTTAAGAATATTCTCCATTCAAGTGCATTCTAAGCGGTCTGGCAGAAGGGAGCTTTGGGGTGGAGGAGAGTGTGCTCATGATTACCACGGTTCTGTTATAAATTCCACGTGTCCCAGTTCTCCTCATCTCAGGTTGTTAGGACAGCCGCCAGTACCCAGCCCCCAGTACCCAGCTTTCTGGGGTTTAGCTTCCTCTTTACTCGGTGTATACGCAGTCCTGAGATCTGCCCTTAAAAGAGAGGCCTGTTATCCTGATCCCACTTAGATGGCCTGAGGGGTTAAGAGAACTAAATGGGTAACAGTAAGGTGCGGAACAAGCAAGCTAGAGCAGTGAGGAAAACCAGGTCAGGGACACCTCAGTAGACAAGTGTAAGTTGCATAGATCTCACTGTAAAAGGCCTCTTGCAGGATTTGATGGTAAGAAATGGATCTAGAATGTGCATTTGTGGACAGCAAGGCACACCCTACATGGTAGTAGGCGAGTCTTAAATTGTGACTTGGCCTCCAAAGAAATGAAAGGCAACCAGCCGTCAGCTCTGGATTCCCGAGCCCTTACAGCTTGCTCATTGTGCTTAGAGATAGCTCGCTTAGGGTGTTCCTCAGAAAGGGCTGCAGCCACTCACTCATTGCTGTATCTGGTTTTTAATCTTTGCACCTTTTTTTGTCGGTTTGGTATAAACTAAAGAAAGTAAAAGCAACCCTGAACCAAATCTCAGTGCCCAGTTACCAGTTACTGATCACAGACCAGGCCTCTGCAGGCTGGCCAGCTCAGGCAGGCTTCTCACACACATTTCACCAGGCCAGATGCGTCACACTGGTCCTTTCAAAGGGGTCCGCATTGCATGATGTATTTGGGAGAACACAATGCATTACAGAAACATATACATTTGTTATTGCCTTAACATCTAGTATTAATTCCTCAGGTTGCAAGAGTAGTGTTCTTTGTAGAAATTTGAAAAACACAGAAACCCAAAAAGAATTAAAAAAAATAAAGTTATATTCCTTTGAGACAAACGATTATTGCATTTTGATGCATTTCTTCCCAGTTATTTTGTTTTTATGTAGGTAAAGTTGATTTTTGTGTTTTCATGTGGTCTGGATAGGGTCATAATATTACACAGTCACCTAAGCATTTATTTATTTCTTTTATCAGCATTTATTTATTAAAATTTATTTATTTCTTAAAATTATCAGCTGTCAGAGTAGTGCTATGTTTGGTTCATCTTACAAAACTTTCTCTCATTTTCTCTCTTGGTCTTTCTCTCTCTCTGTGTCTCTGTCTGTCTCTGTCCCTTTCTTCATGCCTCTCGGTCTCATCACTGAGGCTGGTAAAAGTCTCCACTCCCCAGGGCCACATATAGAGGCAATCCTATTCAATTTACTTGACTACAGTGGACAGGAGAATGAAGCTGAATTTTGTGTTTCTTCTTAGTGGTAGCAAAGATAAAAATCATCAGCCAGTCCTGCTTTCACGTGTTAATCCTCCTCTGGTCCTGGGGGCAGGCCCTCATAAGATTCAAAGTTCTATCATAAGCAATCTCACACATCTGTTCACGTATTATTCCTAAAATCACAAATAGAATAGGAGTATATACATGAATTTGAAAATATTTCCCCAAAAGAGGGAGTATGTTTGAAAATATTGCTACTTATTTTAACCATTTTTCAACTCCCTAAAACTCTTACTAGTTCATATATATACAAAGCCACAAAACAATAGAGTCATATATATCATACACTAATGTCTCTAGCTGGTGGTATTTGGGCGTGTCTTCTTAATTTCTTGTGCTTTTAAGAATTTCATCTTTTGTCTGAATTTTTTTAAAAAAAAACTAAGTATGAATTTTATCATTAGGAAAAAGATGTTTTCCAATTTATTTAATTTTTAAAATTTTTAATTTAAGACTTTTTTTGGGTAGCTTCACGTTTTTATTTAAATTCCAGTTAGTTAACATACAGTGTAATGATAGTTTCAGGTGTAGAATTTGGATCACTTACATACAACACCCAGTGCTCATCATAAGTGCTATCCTTAATACCTATCACCCATTTAACTCATCCCCCCCACCTTCCCTCCAGCAACCTAGTTTGTCCTCTATCATTAAGAGTCTGTATTATGGTTTGCCTCTCTTTTTTCCCCCCTATGTTCATCTGTTTTGTTTCTTAAATTGCACATATGAGTGAAATCGTATGGTATTTTTCTCTGACTTACTTCACTTAGCATAATACTCTCTAGCTCCATCTATGTTGTTGCAAATGGCAAGATTTCATTCATATATATATGAATATATATCATATATGAGATATATCTCTTCTTTATCCATTTATCAGTCTTTATCTTCTTTATCCATTCATCAGTCAATGGGCATTTGAACTCTGTCCATAGTTTGGCTATTGTAGATAATGCCGCTATAAACATTGGGGTGCATGTATCCTTTCGAATCAGTATTTTTGTAACCTTTGGGTAAATACCTAGTAGTGCAATTTCTGGGTCACAGGGTAGTTCTATTTGTAACTTTTTGAGGAAAGTTCACACTGTTTTCCAGAGTGGCTGCCCCAGTTTGCATTCCCACCAACAGTGCAAGTGGGTTCCCCTTTCTCTGCGTCCTCGCCAACACCTGTTGTTCCCCGTATTGTTAATTTTAGCCATTCTGACAGGTGTGAGGTGGTATCTCATTGTGGTTTCGGTTTGTGTTTCCCTGATGCCGAGTGATGGTGAGCATCTTTCCATGTGTCTGTTAGCGTGCCATACATCTTCTTCAGGAAAAATATCTATTCATGCCTTCTGCCTATTTTTTAACTGGACTATTTAGTTTTTGGGTGTTGAATTTTATAAATAACAAAAACCTTTAAATGATGAAGTTCAGCAAAGCACTTGCCCTGGCCCTATCTGTGTCTGCACCAGTGAGTGGGGAGTAGAGGACAGCGAAACCAGCACAGGGAGGAGCAAACACGGGTTTCCCCTATGAGGGAAGGTTTGCTTGCCGAGTGTCCTTTGCTGGAGCAATTGAAATGTGTAGAAAGTGATAGAGCACCGTTTTCTGAGTATGGCAGCAACAGGAATAATATCTAATTTTCACTTCAGAGACTTATGTGCCTTCCTTGCCTCAGTCAACTAGTCTTGAAAAGCTTTAATCAAAACTACAAAGTGATTAGATAAAGAGCATCCTACCTGATTCAGATCACATACTTGAAGATTCTTGAAGACTATGTGTTCTTAATCATTAAAAATAATAGCATATTGCCCTCTACAGAGGCCAAGGCTAATAGTAAAATATTTAAAACTACATTAAAATTAGAGAAAATATTCCTGATTGGAAAAAACCTTTGGCAAATAAACTTTGGAATATGAGTTACTCCAATATTAGAGAACTGATTTTTCCCCTGCAATATTAGTTGACATATAAAAATGTAGGCGTCCAATATGATGATCTGACACATGTATATATTGTGAAATGTTTATCACATAAGATTAGTAAACATATCCTTCATCTTACATAATTGCCACTTTGTTGTTGTGGTGAGAACATTAAAACTCTACTCTCAAGGCAACTTTTAACTATAGAATACACTACCATTAACCATAGTCACCATGTTGTACCTTGGATTCACAGAACTTGTTCGTCTTTTAACTGAAAGTTTGTACTCTTTGACCACCATCTCCCCATGACCCCTACCCCTAAGCCAACACCATTCCAATCTCTGTTTCTATAAGTTCCATGTTTTCAGATTTCAAATATAAGAGATCACACAGTATCTGTCTTTCTCTGTCTGACTTATTTCACTTAGCATAATACCCTCAAAGCTCAAGATCCATTCATGTTGTTGCAAATGGCAGCATTTCCTTCTTCTATGGCTGAATAATATTCTAGTGTGTGTGTGTGTGTATTGTTTATGTATGTATGTACACACACACACACACACACACACACACATCTGCCACATTTTCTTTATCTGTTCATCCACTGATGGGCACTTAGGCTGTTTCCATGTCTTGGCTATTGTGAAGAATGCTGCAATGAACATGGGAGTGCAGATCTCTTAGTGATTTCATTTCCTGTGGAGATATACCTGGAAGTGGGATTGCTGGATCATATGGTAGTTCTATTTTTAACTTTTCGAGGCATCTCCATGCTCTTTTCCATAGTGGCTGCATCAGTTTATATTCCATCAACAGTGCATGAAGCTTTCCTTGTCAGAATTTGCTACTTTTTTCTTTTTTTCGTAATAGCCATTTTAATAGATGTGAAGTGATATCTTGTGGTTTTAATTTGTGTTTCCTTGATGATTAGTGATGTCAAGCACCTTTTCATGTACTTGTTTGTTCATTACATTTCTTCTTTGGAAAAATGTCTGTTCAAGCCCATTTTTCAATCAGATTGTTTGTTTTGCTATTGAATTATGTATTCCTTATACATTCTCTCCCATTCCATAGGTTGTCTTTGAATTTTGTTGATTGTTTCTTTTGCTGTGTGGAAACCTTTTCAGTTTGATGTACTCCCTCTTGCTGATTTACACTTTTGTTGCTTGTGCTTTGGTGTCATATGCAAAAAAATCGTTGCCAAGATCTATGTCAAGGAGCTTACTGCCTATGTTTTCTTTTAGGAGTTTCATGGGCTTTTAAATTTTTTTAAATGGTTTGTTATGTTAAAGTCCTCATTTTGCATTATGTGAGTGGTAAGAGAAGGGTCCAATTTTATTCATTTGCCTGTGAATATCAAGTTTTCTTAGTATCATTTATTGAGGAGACTATCCTTTTCCTTTTGAATATTTTTGGCTGCATTGTGAAGTATCAGTTGATCATATATGCTTTCACTTGACTAGACTATATAAGCATTCTGGGCTCTTGATTCTGTTTCACCTATCTATGTGTCTATTTTTATATGAGTACCATGCTGTTTTGATGATAATAGTTTTATAATATAGTGAGGTCTCCAGCTTTGTCCTTTGTGGCTCTGTAGGAATTTTAGGATTGCTTTTTCTGTTTTTGTGAAAAATGCCATTGAAATTTTTATAGGGATTGTATCAAATCTATAGAAGGCTTTGGGAAGTAAGGACATTTTAACAATATTAACTTTTCCAATCCATAAACATGGGATATCATTCCATTTATTTGTGTCTTTAATTCCTTTCATCAATGTCTTAATAGTTTTTGATGTATAGATATTTAACTTCCTTGGTTAAATTTATTTCTAAATGTTTTATCGTTTTTGATGCTATTGTAAACGGGGTTGTCTTCTTTATTTCTTTTTCAAATAGTTTATTGTTAATGTATAGAAATACTGCTGATTATTTTGTATGTTAATTTTGTGTCCTGTAACTTTACTGAATTTGTTTATTAGTTCTAACAGATTTTTGGTGGAGTCTTTAGGATTTTCTACATACAAAATCATGTCATTAGCAAAGAGAACAAGTTTACTTTTTCTTTTCTGATTTGGATGTCTTTTTTTTTTTTCCTAATTGCTCTAGCTAGGACTTCTTTTACTGTGTTGAATAGGAGTGATGAAAAATGGGCATGAATGTCTCATTCCTGAGATTAGAGGAAAAGATTGAAGCCTTTCATGATTAAGTATGATGGTACCTATGGATTTGTCATGTATGTATGGCCTTTATTTTGTTGTGGGATGTCCCTTCTATACATAGTTTGTTGAGCAACATGAAAGAGGTTGAATTTTGTCAAATGCTTTTTCTGCATCTACTGAGATGGTTATATGATTTTTGCCTTTTGTTCTGTTAATGTGATATATTCACATGTATTGGTCTGTGTATGTTGAACCATCCTTGCATTGTAGGAATGTCTGACTTGATCATGGTGAATGATCCTTTTAATGTTCTGATGACCTCAATTTGCTAGTATTTTTTTGAGAATTTGTATATCTATATTTATCAGGGTAATTGACCTATAGTCTTCTATTCTTATAGTATCCTTATCAGGCTTTAGTATTAAGGGTATGTTGGTCTTATAAAATGAGTTTGGGAGAATTCCTGCCTCTTCAATTTTTTGAAAAAGTTTGAGAAGAATGGGTGTGAATTGAGTCTTCCTTAAGAATTTGGTAAAATTCAAGAGGGATTCTAAGCTTTTTTGTTGGGACTTTATTTTTATTTTTTAAATTTTTAATTCTTTTATTTCAGTATAGTTAACACACTTAATTTGACACAATGACTGGTATATGACACAGTGATTTAACAGCTCTATATGTTATGCTATGCTCACCAATGTAGCTACTATCACCATGTGATGTTATGACAATACCATTGACTATATTTCCTATGCTGTCCCTTTTATTCCCATGGTGAGCACTGTGGGGCATCCACAGTGGCTGCAAGGTTTGATAGGGTCCTCAGGAGCACCTGTAGGTCCAACAGCTAGGGACTATGGCAGGCAGTGGTGGTGGCTTGGAGAAGCAGGTGTGTACATTCTCAGCTGCAGGAGTCAGCTACAGATGTGTGGTTAGTAGTAGGGCCAATGGCAGACACACACATGGTGGTAGAGGCCAGGGTCAGTTGCAAGGGCTAGAGTCAAGTATGAGCTTACAGGCAGCTGTGGGGACCCTGGCTGTCAGTGTGCACTCCTATGACTGTAGGGTCTCACCACAGATACATGCATTTCAGTGGAGGCTGGTGTCAGGAGTTGGGCTGGGGGCATGTAGGTACACGGTTGCACTGGCTAGCTATAGGTAAGCCCAGTGGCAGAGGCCAGTGATAGGAGATAGGGCTGAATCAATGCGCATGTGCAACTGTAGGGGCCTTGCCTGTCAGTGTGTAGTTCCATGGCTACATCACAAACACAGCAGTGGAAGCCCACGAATGGGCACCAGGCCAGCGGTGTGCAGGGGCACAGCTGGAGAGGCTAGCTCCAAGCGCAGCCAGAGTGGTGGGGGTCAGTTATGGGAATGTAGTCTAGCATCTTGCGTGCTCACAGCCACAGAGGCCTGGAATGGATGCTGGTGAGGCTCCTGGGCTCTAACAGGGGCGGGGAAGAGGGAACAGGAAAAGACTCAGGTAATTAGCATCTGTGGATGCTAACAGGAAGGGGTAAAAACTGGTGAAATCTGAGGGGACCCATGGCAGCTGTGCAATCCATTGGTTTCTTCAGTGGTGAAAGCTACAGGGGTCTTCTGTAAGGCATGTCACAGGAACCGAAGTTCCTCTCGCTATGTGGCTGTCATTGGTAGACTTTGCTCCTTATTTCTAGCCATTTCTGTAAGTCTCAGCTTTGCTGTTCTTCGTGAAACTGAATCAGATCCTTTCGTTTGTTGCCACAAAGGCTAGGGAAGCCAGTCACTCACCTCACTCTCTCTTTCCTTGGGAGAGAAACTCGTTCTATCTGGGGAGCTACCTCTTAGCTCTGATTAGTGCCAGCTCAGGGGTTGGGATGATGCAGGCAAAATGAATCTGTTCTTTCTACCCTTCTTGTGTTCTCTTCTCAGGTTTTTTTGTTCACTGTGTTGCTTAAGTTTCTTGTGTGGACTCCTGAACTGCCCTGGGCTGTTTCTGTTCATGGGCAGCTGCCTAATTAGCAATCTTTGTAGGAGGACAGAGGCTGGGGTTTCCTATATTGGTAACAGCACAGCTTATTCTATGTCTGCACATTTCAAGTAGAAAAGTTTTAAAGAATCAGACGATTTTTGACACCCAATCTGGATAAAATGGTAAGAATCATTTTTGCTTATTATCTTGGCTTGCTCTGAAATCTATAGAATAATCATTGGTAATTTATTCTGCCTAAGCCCAGCATAATAAAAACCATTTTGGGTCTTAGGAACATTATTAATATGCCTCTCTCATCAGTCACTTATTTCCATATAAGTGAAAGATGGTGTCACCATCTGGCCAATAACTTCATCTCTCCACCTCTAGGCTGTGGCAAGAGTCTCCTGCTTTCAATCTTTTGATCAGAACCTTCCCAAATTAACCTTTCTAAAATCCAGTCAATGTTCATATAGATGGTGCTGCTTAAAAACCATCATGTGCTATCACCTATAGTACAAAGTCCATTCTGATCACTCATCAACTCCACCGTGCTTTAGCAATTTTAATCCTTCACGACTCCCCCATTGAATCTTGTCATCCCAATTAGTCACTGCTGCCCCCCTGCAAATCTCATACACTTTTCTGCATCTGCCCTTGGCCTCATTCTGTCTTGCCTGTACGTTATCACTCTGGAGTCTCTTTCCCTCAGTCTATCCAGGCCCTCCCAGTTATGAGAGTTCGGCCTTTGGGGACTTTAAAGGAGAGAAGTTTGGCATGAACCCAGGAGGTGCTGCTCAAAGGGGCAGTTTTACATAGGAGGGGAGCCAGTTGGAGGAAGGGCATTACCGAGAGGACACTCCAAAATCAATATTGGAGGAAGGAGGCAATTTGCAACCTGCAAGTATAGTGGGGGGGATCAGGAGCTCTGAGATTTGATCAAATGAGTCACCGAGTCAGACAATCTGAGCACAGAGAAAGAAAGCTAACGTGAGAGTTGAATTGGAGGACGTAGGAGGAGTGCGGTGTCCACGTGCCAAGGCCAGCTCGAGAATGTTATTGTAATGTATCCTCCGCAGCTGTCCTCTCAAGTGGTTTGGCATGCTTTGCAAAGTTGGGGGATATGCTTAAATTAGCAACAGTACTGGACACCCCATCCTTCTTGGCCCTGTTCATCCAACCTCCAGCAAGCCTCTATGGAACTGCCTTAGATCACTCCAACACTACGTATCTCACCTTCCTCCAACACTGTGGCCGTGGTTAGCCCTATCCCTCATTTGGCAATGAACCACATGATTGCCTTGTGACGTATTTTGTATGGTGGGGTTTGTTTTTGGGGGGTTTTTTGGTTTGTGTTTTACTTAAGACTTACATTTTTGTTCAACTTTCTGTGGTTAAATATAATAGGTTTATAAATAGGTTCATATAATATTATAAATTGAAACTTCCTTTCATATGGAAATATGGATCTTTTATTATTATATATCTCCCTCTTAATTTGACATAGAAATATAATCTTTCTAGGCACCCACACAAATACTTAATGTGCAACGAGCAAAATGATATATTAACTTAATCTCCTTTTTAGCTAGGCCTGAAATGCAAGCTGGTATCAGGTCCCTCACTGAAACCATTTCTAAAACTGTCAAAATGTACCCCACAGTGCACATTCAAAAATAATTATGTTTATTAAGTCCATAAGAAATATAGATACAGTTCAGACTGACACTCAAAAAAGCAATATATTTCAGCTAGAATTCCTTGGTGACAAGCAAAAAATAAAGTCTGGCTGACTGAAGGAGAAAAACAATGTATTGTGAGGATAGTTTGTAGTTCAAAATTCATGCAAAGGTTGAAGAAGAGGCCTCAAGAAAAAAGATAGGAATAAAGAACAAGGATCTGAAGATCTAAAGTAGTGGACCTATCAGAGGACCACTCCCAAATGAACAGGTTCTGAACACTTCTTCTATCCTTCTTTTTCCTCTGCTCAAATTCTAAGCCTTGGGAGAGAGAAAATCCAGCTGGCCCAACCTGAGTCATTTGCTATTCCTCTTGACCAACAGAGAGTAAAATACCTTAATTGCACAAAATGAAGAGAGGTAATTTGCCCAAAGTAAATCCTGGCATTCTTACCAAAAGAAGAATCGTGGAAAGCAGGCTTCCAAATAAAAAATAACTGGGAAAACTAGTACACATTATAGTTCAACGAATGTAATGGTGAGGTTTCATAGATCAAGGTTCATGATGGCGAATGAATTCTAGAATCCGTTTAGGCCAATAGCAGGTAGAATGAACATAGGGCAAAGGGCTGTTTAAATTGGAATGCTCTACTGAGGCTTTAACCTTGAGGCAGTCTTGGCCCCGTAGTATGAGAACGAGCGTTTGGGCAGGAAGCACAGTCAGGTCAGTCTGAAATGCAGAGAGCAGGCAGGTTGCCAGAGGAAGATGCTCTCAGGATCCAGACAGATGCACTGTCCATTTGGGTATTTCTTTAAAGTCGTGTTGCTAATGATTCTAACTGGTTCACATTGGATGGGCCTTTGTGTGTGACAGTTCATTGCTTCACAGTGAAGGGGAAGAAGGGTCAATTACCCAATTATAGCAAGGTCCTTAGGGCCCACGTGGCATCTAGACTGTACATAATTATATTCAACAGCACAGGCAGTACGTAACAGCTGCCTCGTTATCCAGAGGCCTCTCCAAACGAACACAAAGGTCTTAGAAATGCTTCTTTTTTATTCAGTATCTGGATATACTTATAAATCTACAAAATATTTACCAACTAATTTTACTTTGGAAGAAGAATAATACCCTAAGCCTGAGAATAAACTACAAGTCGACTGTACGTAGTTTTAAAAAAAGAATACTTCACCGACAGTATGTGTTTCTCATGTTTGTGTTACTTTTAACTGCTTATATTATCTTAAAGCAGAGTAAGTACAAAGCTCACTCTGTAAGAAGATTCTAATTATTCTGCTCTCAGCAGTAGGCCTCTCATGTCCTCTTGGGAACAGAAGAAAGTTATTGAGAAAATAAGATTGCTTTTTAGTGAAGAGAATAGTCTCAGTACGAACACATTTTAAAGAATAATTCTGGTTGCACACACTGTTCAGAACTGAGCAAGGTACTGTATCCTGCTAGTGAATAGAGTCTGCCAAGGCAGAAAAAGAGGGCCACTGGCACAGTAAGAAGAGACAAGAAAAATCAACATTTTATTTTCTTAGTACGTGGATCAGAATCAAGCACCAATAAGTAGTTGCTCGATATTTTTGATAAACACAGGAAACAAGAAAACAATGAATCTGTGCCGTTTCCATAGCAAGATGGTACCACAGTTAGAGAAGACATCCCTGAACTGATGGGAAATCCTTGACTCCATTATTAAATATTTAGAGCTCAGTCTCTAAAAATGATATTCATACCTGTTAATCTCTTGCTGGGAAATGATTTAATATGTGTGAAATTATTTTACTCATTGGATCAAAGGGGCTACAAAGTAAGACAAGGAAGTTTTCAGTTTTATGGAGTGCCAAGGGTTAGGTTCAGAGATGGATTCCTATCTGCCCTTTCCTTTCTACCAACTAGTCATGGAATACAAGAAAATTTAAGAGATGTGGTCTACTGCAAAATGAAGCTTGTCATAGTCAGTGTGCAACTAAAAGAGAAGCAAAAATACAGAGCAGTTAAGACACGTGACACCTTCCCACAACAACTATGTTTAAATATTTTGTTAAGTTGCCCACAGATAACATTCAATATCATGTACTTAGTTCCCCTCTAGAAAGACAGCATCAGAGACTCCAGATGAAAACATTGGTGCAATGTTTAACATGCCCCCCACTCGCCGTTAGCGTGGATATTGCCATTGGTAGACACTGAAGCCCTTAAACCCAATTTAAACGCGGCCATAAAGTGGTAATATTGGACTGATGGGCACCTTAAAGTGTTCTTAATTCTATCCGCAGGCATTAAACCAGTGTGGAGGCTAGCAACTTTACGGACTCTCCATAGGACACTTTCTCCCACCGGAAAATAAAAGAGGCGTGTTATAGGGTAAAGAATTTCTGTGGGGATGTCTTTTACAATAAAGTGGTTTCTTCTAAGAAAATTGTTCTTATGCCATATCCCCAGGGCAATGAACTACACACACACACACTTCTGTTTCATATTACTTTGGGGGGTACATAAAACTGTGTGTTGCAGGGTGACAAAATAAGTATAGAAGAAACTAAAATCCTGATGTTGCTTCCAAAGCTCTTAGGGACTGCTGATCTGAGGGGTTTTTTTGTTTTTTTTTTTTTAAGATTTTATTTATTTATTCGACAGAGATAGAGACAGCCAGCGAGAGAGGGAACACAGGCAGGGGGAGTGGTAGAGGAAGAAGCAGGCTCATAGCGGAGGAGCCTGATGTGGGGCTCGATCCCACAACTCCAGGATCACGCCCTGAGCCAAAGGCAGACGCTTAACCGCTGTGCCACCCAGGCACCCCTGCTGATCTGAGTTCTTAACTACAAGAAGCGCTTTTTGGTAGCCACAGTCTCGCTGACTTCTTGGTCAGCTGGTAGTTACAGTCTGTTTCGTGCAAAGATTAGGCTGAGACCTCAGTTTCCAGGACCTCTCCTTTCACTATCTGATGATGTTGAGTTTTTGATAACAGCAGTGAGAAAGAAATCTTTTAGGTCACAGTGGAACAATTAACTAGATGAATTTACTTTGTGTAATCTCAGTCTTAAATTCTATAAGGAAATAACTCCAGTATTTTCCCACAAGTAAAGCAAAACTAAGATCCCTTCAAAGTGAAGAGTTACACTATTAGACCTAGGAAAACCTCAACCACAAAAACGTGGAGGCACGAATGTGTTTTAAAATTCCAGAAAGGTTATAACGTGCTTGTTAAAAAAGAATAAAGGTGGTAACAAAATATAAGAGTTTAAAGGAGTGAACAAGGAGTTTTTCCTAAGGATCTTCCTATCCCCTTATCCAATTCTTCAAAATAAGTAACTGGATATAATTTAGATCTTTGTGGGGCCCTGTCATCAAAGAAGTATTTCATTTGTTTGTTTTTTCTTCACTGCATTCATGTGAAAGCTGCTTGCAGTGTCACAGTAACATTTCTGACATGACAGAACTTTAAAAGCTGCGAGTAGAATAGGAGTGTATAGAACACAAGTGCCACAATTAACAGCGGAGATGAATCCTTTGTGTCTGGTGTGAACCAGGTGCTGAGAAGTGTAAGTCTGCTTGGAGCCTACATTCTAGTGCATGTGTGCTGAGTGAGGAAGGGGCACGAGAAAAAAAAAAAAAAAGCTAAACAAACAGACAAGTTAATTTCTGGGAGTGGCAAGATCTAGAATGGAAGGAAGTCGGGGTGCTGTGAGAGGCAATGACTGTGGGGGAGGGGGCAGCAGAGGGTAACACTGGATTGGTTCACTAGGGAAACACCTCACTGAGGAGGCAGTATTTAATATAAGGCTGAAATGACTAGAAAATAAGTCAGATGAAGATCCAGGGTCAGAGCATTCCTGGCAAAGGGAACGGTATGGGCAAATCTGATACAGTGGGAAGGAGTACAATTCTCGGAGGAGGAGGACAGTGTAGGAAACAAGGCCAGTGACAGGCTGGGGCCACACCATGGAGGGCTTTGTGTGACTTGATAAGGGCTTTGGATTTTCTTCTAGATGCATTAAGCAGTGGAATGACATACTTTGATATACAATTTTTAAAGGTCCTTCTGGATGCTTCCTGGACCAAACAGGGCAAGGGCAAGAAAACCAGCAGGGATTATAATTAGGAAGCTTCTGCAATGTTTAGGCAAGAGGCAATGGGGACTTGAACTGGGTGGCAAAAATGGAGGAGGAGGATGTCCTATGGCAGAGATGTGGAGAGGCAGAACGCTCTCTTGGAAGTGAGTGAAATACCTACTTCATAAGCTTCCTTCAATACATTCACTTACTCACTGCAACATTGAGCACCTGCCAAATTCCGTTTCTGTACTGGAGATATAGTAAGGGAAACAAAAAACTTCATAGAATAATACTTCAAAGTAGATTAGGAAAAAATACACAATAGCTATGACATTTTAAGATAAAATATAAAATTATTTTATGTATTCTTTTAGTAGTCCTTTAAATGCATAAATGCCTGCACTTAAGGAAAAAATTGAAAATAAGACTATGCAATAGAAACAAATGAACGAACAAACTAGACCTCTCTAGTAAACTTACCAAAGAAAACCACTCTTACTGCTTCTCATTTAAGCCTTCCTCGTTTTGCTCTTGTGTTTAGCTACTGTTTTATTAATGCCAATAAAGCCTGAAAAGAAGTATTAAGCTGGGGTTTGGAAATACTGTTATGTGGTTGACATTACGATGTTTCATAATTATTTCATCAAGCAGTTAAGGGATTCTGTTCTAGTCCTAGCCAAGGCTGACTAGCAAACAGCCCGAGGCCATCACAGAGCAGCAAACAGAGGGAAAGAAGACAGAAGTCAGGTCAGGTGGTGCATTCTGGCCTACTTCACCAAGAGACACAACTGGTCACTTACCCATGTGGGAAGTCTCTGGACAGGCCCCGTAACGAAACCATGCTTTGGGACTGTCCTTAAGAGGAAGGAAAAGGCACACAATCTATTTGCTGGCTCCTTCCTCTCTCTGGTCTGCCCCTGGTCAATGTTCGTCCCACGGAGATTTAATACCCTGCCTGTCCCTGTAGCACAATGTTTCAGATGTGGGGAACACTGAAAGAGACTCCTTACAGTGGCCCCCGTGTTCTGTGACCACCGCGTGTCAGCTGCAGCTGCCTTCATCCAAACAAGCAGAGCTAGCCCATACAAAGGAGGTACAAGGGACCAGAGGTTTCATGGCCTATGTAGCCAAGAGATGAGGCAACTATCAGAGTCCTGCAATGTAACCTTGAAGCCAACTTACTTTTGGCTTTGTCTGGATAAAAATCTGAAAACCTCTTGTGTCCTCTTTGAGTCAACTTGGATATTTTGTGCAAAAGCTAAGATAAGTGTTTAATCTCTAAGCCCAAAATTGCTTTAAATGTGGAATTTAAGAAACAAACAAATGAGCAAAGGGAAAAAGAGAAACAGTGAGGCAGACCAAGAAACAGACTCTTAAGGTTAGAGAACAAAGTGCTGGTTGCCGGTGGGGGGAGGGGGCCGTGGGGCTGAGCCAATAGGTGATGGGGTGTAAGGAGTGAACGTGCCGTGATGAGCACCGACTGACCTATGAAATTGTTGAATCATGGTATTGTCCACCTGAAACTAATATTACCTGTATGTTAACAAGCCTTTATATAAAATCCTAAATATATGTATGTGTGTGTATACACACACACATATACACACACATTCTTAAAAATCTGTAAAAAGTTTAACTTTTTTCCCGTAATAAGCAATTCTTAAAACAATTTTCTTTTCCTCCCAGAGACAAGCATGCACTCTGTTTTGACAAAGGTAGAGAAGCCCTCCGAGATGGACAAACTAGGCCACATGATCTTCCCTTTGCCCTAGATCTCACCTGCCAGAGCCAAATCTGAGCCATGTGAGAGGCTTTCAGTAACAACAGTGAGTATCCAGGCAGCCCGAAGTTAACCAGGCATTCAGGCTATTGGCCATGGGCCTGGAGGTTTTCACACTCCCCAGAGAGCAAAGAATTGTCCAACTACTTTCTAATTTAGCAGTGAATGTGCTAAGTTTCATAGTCAGTACTAAGGTAGTGATTTGCATGCATTTTTAGTTTGACTTACATAATCTTGTTTAAAATCTTTTCTAAACTTGAGTTTGAAGCCAATTTTCACTGAATTTTTTTTTCTCTTCTGTCCAAAAGATACATATTTAGATGATCTTTGGTTTTAAACTGCAACTGTTTGGTCAGACTATTAACAGACTGCAGTGGTTTCAACCACAATCTTATGGTTCTATATTGGAGAAAATGATGGGATCATAATTAAATGAAACCTGCAGTGGACCTCTCTAGAATTTGACCATCATGTGCTTCCAGTTTCTGTACTTGATTTAAAAAAACCAGTATGGTCCCAGGATAAAGCTCTCTGCTTATGCAATGATGAGGTCTAGAAAAACTGCTGAGAAGACTGAGCTGTGTGCCATCAAACTATCCTCTGTGAACTCTACATCTCTAATTCTTGGTAAGAGTTAAAAGCAGAGTTTGGTGTTACGTTTCTGACAAGGGTCTAAAATATGAATATTCTGGAATGTTGGATAAGAGCAAATCCTCACCCCTTTGCTATCAAATGTGTGGATTGGAAGGTTGACGTCTTTCTGTGAATAAGCATACGCCTTAAGCCAAGCTCTTACATGGGAGGTGGACCTATGGTACGGCTTTCTTCAGGTTCCCTCTAAAGCCCTCTAATCATTTTAGTACCAGTTCATCTCTTTGATATTTCACTGGGAATAAACATAAAGTTACGTGCAAATTTCCCATTGACACCAGCAATGTCCCCGAGTATTTAAAAAACAAGGACAATATGGGAACTTTATAAAATAACTTGTTTCTAACATGCATGGAAGAATCTATGAGATTTCAATATTCTCTTCTCCTATCTCAATGAGACACTTAAGAATAGTAAATCAGAAGTTATGAAATTCTGGACTAGTATTATTTTCAGTTTTCAATTTAGAAATAAGAGATTGTCAACAGTATATAGACCACTTATAAATTCTAAGAAAATTAGTGATAACTTCTGACAATGGAGGCAATTCTGGTACTCTGTCCCAAAAGAAAAGTTCAAGATCAAAATAAGGAAGACAGCAAGCAGCATTCATAGACTGTAGTTATCTCAAGATACAGACACAGAGGTAGGGGAATAACATAATAGATGTTGGTAAAATTCCCTTTACCAGGACAGTGTGCAGATCCCCCAGATGTTATCAGTGTTGATGTCAAACAGGTCCTAGCTTTCTCCTTTCCTGAAGAATTGCCCTAGGTCAACAGGAGTGACTTTCTTACCTGGAAATGCTTGGGAAGTCCCACCCTCTTCCCCAGGGGAGCATCTGAGTCCTCAGAGTCTGATTGTTACGATATGCAAGACCCTGCCCTGCTTCCAGGGAACCCAACTTGAGGGAGTCAGCGGGGAGGATGGATAGGATTTATATCAACTATCCTCCTTCTTTTCCACCTTGTAGCATAACGCTAGGAATTTACTACTTCAAACACCACTGTTGGGCTATTTTATTTCTTGGGTCACCTAATAAAACTACCCTAAAAGGCTTTGATTGATTTTGGACCTTCATTCCCCATTGTTGGGAACAGCAGACAGAGAGTAGATCAGGGGAGGGAAAAAGTAGTATAACTCTAAGTTCTAACAAAATTTCAAGTCAGATGTTTCTGGAAGAGTTATTTTTAAAAAATAATACTAAAGGGGTGCCCAGGTGGCTCAGTCAGTTAAGCATCTGACTCTTAGTTTCAGCTCAGGTCATTATGTCAGGGTCATGAGATTGAGCCCCACATCAGGCTCTGTGCTCAGCGGCAAGTCTGCTCAAGAGTCTCTCTCTCCACCACTTTAAACCCAGTCTTAACTAACATTCATTCATTCACATATTCTTTCAATCATTCAGCATTTTTTGAGAGACCAGCATAAGCCAAACACTGTGAAATGAATGAGGATACAATGGTGCATAACTCCCTTTCATACAGAGCCTACAACCAATCAGAAATATAGACTAGACACAATCATGGGCTGTAATAATACAATGTGGCAGTGGTAAGTGCAATTAGGAAGGAACCACCAGGAGAACACAAAGAAAGCACACTTAACTAGAACCTGGACCGGAAGACTCCTGAAAGAAGTGACCCTCTAAGCAAAGACCCAAAGAATGAGGGAAGGGAGAGCCTGGAGGAAAGGACAAGTGCTAAAGGTAGAGCACTGTATATTTGAAGAACTGAAATTAGGTCAGACTGGATAAAGGATAGAAGGCAAAGGGAAGAACTCACGCAGGATGAGGCTGAAATGCTGAATAGTCCAGGGGAGAGTCTTGTGTCAAAGGTTGGGTTCTTTGGGATAAAGACTCAGAAGTCGAGGCTTTCATGCAGGAGTTTATTGGGAGAACTTTCAGTATCAACACCTGTGAAGCAATGAAGGCCGTCCACTACTCAACTTCTATCTCTGTGTTCAGGGAAGAAGTTGGGCTATAATATAATCACAAAGGAGTCCTCGCCCAATCCTACAGGGGGTTCTTAAATTGAGATAGACCTTCAGAATTTTCCCTGCTTTGTGATGAGGGGGTGGAGTTTCATACCTCTGAGTGGAGCTCTCACTAGATGCCGGCTGCCCTGGGAAGGGTATAACCTTGTGCAAGTACTTTCAGCTGAGGGAAAGTCCCAAGGAGGGACAAAATTGGGAGCTGTTGGCCGTAACACTACAATGAATGCCTGGGTCCTTAAGGAGGTCCAGAGAGTGCACCCCATTGTAAATAAAACATGTTAAGGGTACATCATGTAAGCTGTGTTAGAAGGGTAATAACCCTTGGCTTTATGCACGGAAGAGACACAATATGCGGTAGATTTAGAAAGGACTTTCTGCCTCCATTATGAGCAGCAGATTGGACAGAAGCATGACTAGAAGCAGAAAGACCAGTTGAAAGTTGGTTGCAAAAATTCAGGCAATAGATGATGGTGGTCTGAAGCAGGGTAGTAGCAGTAGGACTGGAGAGTTGTAGAAGGATCTGAAAGATACTCAGGAAGTAGAAGGGACGGGACTTAGGAATTGGATGTGAAGTACTTAGAGAAGAGTCCAAGTTGTAACTCAAATCTGAAGCTTGGGCACTCAAGACAGGAAACAAAGCAAGAAAAGCCAATTGTTCGGTTGCTGTTGTATTTTTTAATGGTAAGAGGGAGATGCTAAACTCAATTTGGGAAATGTAGACTTTAAAGTGAGTTTAACAGAGGCGTGTACTAAAAAGCATATAGATACAAGGGTCTGGAGCAGAGGAAAGTGATTTGGACCAGACAGAAATATGGAGGCCATCAGCAAGCATAGAGGTGGTAATTGTGGCCAACAAAAAAATCAAGATAACTCAGGAAAGTGTATAAGTGAGGAAAACAGAAGGCCTGAAATAAAATCATGAGTTCTTGATTTTTCTTTTTCAATGAAGCATTCATTAAATACCTGCCCTATGCTTTCAACATGATTAAGGAGGAGAGGGGAGAAGAAGAGTACTATTTTTTTAACACCTTCTATGTGCCAAATGCATTATTTCATTATCTTATTTTATGACCCTATGGTTTCAGGTTATCATCTCCATTTGGTAGATGAGAACAAAGGCTCAGAAAATTTAGGCAACTTCCGGAAGTCACCACACTATTAACTAATAGGGCCAGAGTCTCAATCCAGATCTACCTAACTGTATTTTACTATGACTTTTATGATTTTTACTATGATTCCATGGATAACTTCAAATTATGTAATATAGGTTTATTGTGAATTATACCTTTTATAGTCACAGTTTTATTTTGGTTTATATAATTTAATACCTTTAAATATGAAAAAACAAAGCTAGAACATTCAAATCTGCTCTGGGGGAATAGAAATAGGGTCTCCCATGTTCTAAAACCTTAAAGAAAATGTATACGTTTGTTTTCATTAAATCGAAAAACAGAAAAAAAGGGCTTAATCTTTCATTAACCACTTTGTAAAGAAAAGCTTCTATTTATTCTGAAGGGAATTAAAAATGTATAACAATAGGCATTTAGGAAAAAATTACCTCACAACAGAGAGTGTATGTACTATTAGGACTGATGTTATTTATTTATGTGTAGCTAGAATTACATGCCCATGTAGGACTCAGGATTATGAAAATGTCTGAAAGGTTTTCTGAGGGCCGTGAGGAACTACGACTATGCAGAAGCCTGTCACGGGCTTTCTTACAGCTGTTCTGAGAAACCCTGCATGGCTTCTGTTGATAGAGAGGCTTCAGCAACATTCAATCAATGGTCTGGGCTAGCTGATATCAGCAAGTGTCCTCTCTAACACACATAGGCTCAGAGAGTGGGAGCTCAGTCTTCTTGCTGGAACGTTGAGAGAGACAATTACCAGAGGGACTTTTCAGCTATACTCACAAGTGCGGTAACCATTCATCAGCTGTTGGCCTCCTGCGGATATATCCTCCAGATAGAAAACAGCCCAGTCTTCATAGGGCGGCATCCCTCACCAGTTCCAGTGGTGAGGCTTCGGTATATTCTTATCTTTCATAGAAGGTCATTTAGGTCAAGTGTATGGGTAGATACACTTTGGAACAGCAAAGCCTCGTGTAGTTCTGTAATGAATGTTAAATTACACGTGTTTCAGAATTCCTTGCAAGCCTCACCCAACCAGGAACAGAAAGAAGACCTGCTTTTAAAAGCATCCTTTATCTCATTACATTTCTTTAGGATGTTGGGATTTTTTTTTGAAGATTTTATTTGTTTATTTGACAGAGAGAGAGAAAGAGTACAAGCAGGGGAACAGCAGAGGGGAGGAAGAATGTGGGACTTGATCCCAGGACCCTGGGATCATGACCTGAGCTGAAGGCAGACACTTAACTGACTGAGCCACCCAGGCATCCCCAGGATGTTGGTTTTGACAGTAAGATTGATCTGGGCTAAAAGCTGCTAGGTAGCTCTTGAAAAATTCTCTTGCTACTTAAGAAAAAACCATTTGAACTGTGCAGATCCCATTCTCATGAATGTGGTTTTTAAAAAAGATTTAAAAAAAAAGAGTATTGTAATTTTAAAAAATATATGTGTGTGTGTCTATATATTTATATTATACAATTTTAAAACTTGAAGGGATTAAAATGCATTTAAGTTTAGTCTCAGTTATTTTATACATGATTACACAGATTCACAGATGGGAAATGTATTCAAGGTGACACAAGAGTATTTTAATGGTAAAAGTAAGATTATAAAAAGTAAGACTGTAAAAAGACTGTAAGACTGTAAAAAGTAAGACTTTTTTTTTTTTTTTTGAGATGGTGAGAAGGGGAGGGGGCAGAGGAAGAGAGAGAATCTTAAGCAGGCTCCACACCCAACATGGAGCCTGACTTGGTGCTTGATCTCAGAACCCTGAGATCATGACCTGAGCTGAAATCAAGATTTGGATGCTTAACCGACTGAGCTACCCAGGTGCCCCTAAACCAAATTTTTTAAAGTTCCAAATCAAAACATGTACCACAGCACTACATTGCCTTGTTGCATAATTTCTTAATAAATAATAAATTTAAGATGATAGAATACTATCAACTCATATGTACTAAGTGAAAATGTTAAGTCATAAACTTAGAAATTTCAAGGACACTGCAAACATACTAAAACTAAAGACCTGTAATTTGCTTGCGGCAATGACATTGCTTAGTTTTAAAGTATCACATGTGAATAATTTATCTAATTAGTTTCATCTTATTGCTTTCATTTCTTTTTTTTTTTAAGTGCCCTCTGTCATTGAAGATGCTAAATAAAATGCATCAATAGAAATTAATAGGCAATAGAACTTGATGAATTCTCCCAGAGAATAGTTTTATAATGAAAGCTTGGCAACTGTTCCTGCGATTAATCATGATAATTCACAAACCCTCAGGCTCTCAATAAACTGGCCTATTCCTTTTTTCTGGAATATTCCTCTCTTTCCTTTTTTCTTTTAAGAAAGATTAACCACTCCACCTTCTCTGTGTTCTTCTCTGTGAAATCCACCCCCTCCACTACTCTATCCAAATCCCATTTTCTCCAAGAAATATCTTACACCCCCAAAGGAGGGGGTGATCTTGTTCTCCTTTGAATTCCAAAGTGCTTTGTATTTCCAGCATCCAATACTGATCATACAGTATAATATTGTCATATATTCCCTAGACTATAAACATTCCGAAAGGATTCAGTTGTATGTCCTAGAAGATAGGTGTGCGTAGGGAGTCCATAAATATTCCTTGCTAATAGCTAGAGTGAATACGGCAAATAGCTAAGTACATCAGAAACAAGGCTACTTTAAAAATTGAATCAATCAGTGGATCATTGGTTGGCACACATACTGAAAACAAGGTTTCTCCATGAAGGGACCCTTCCAGCCTTCCCACCTTTCCTGTTACAGAGAAGTGAGAATAAAAATAAATTTAAAGGGGCACCTGTGTGGCTCAGTCTTTAAATGTCTGCCTTCGGCTCAGGGCGTGATCCCAGGGTCCTGGGATCGAGCCCCGCATAGGGCTCCCTGCTCCGCTGGGAGCCTGCTTCTTCTTCTCCCACTCCCCCTGCTTGTGTTCCCTCTCTTGCTGGCTGTCTCTCTTTCTCTGTTAAATAAATAAATAAATAAATAAATAAATAAATAAATAAATAAATAAATAAATAAATAATCTTAAAAATAAATAAACAAACAAATTTTAAAAAGAAGCTGAAAGAAAAGATTTCCAATTTGGTTTAATCTGAGGGGTTACTTGGCAAGAAATAGTCTTCCTCTGGCTGACCAGGGATCAACATTCCCATCTTTATGAGAGGAAACAAGAAATAGAAATGAAATTTATTGACCACTCGACATAACTCAGTGACTAACAAGTATTTTTCTACTGAAATTTACAACAATCCTATGGGAGAGGCATTATTATTCCCAATTTTCCCCTACAAAATTTGCCCTGGATGCTAGGGAACCAGGATTACAGAAAGAATATGAATAAGAAATGGCATTTCTTGTGGGTAATATTGCCTCTGCTCTGTTTTATAAAGTACACATATGTTAAGAAATAAAAAGCTTATGTGTTTTTAACTCATTAATATATATTAAATGTTACTGTTTATTAAAGACTAATAATTCATTAGGGCTCAAAGATTAAATATCACACTATTAACATACTACATTTTAAAAATTGTCTCATATTAGTAGAGAAGAGAAAAAAAAAATTTTTTTTAGAGCACTAATCAGAATCAAATTTCATCTGCTTTCTGTAGTTGCCAAGCTAGCCATGTGGGGCAATAGCAAATTTGGGGTTTCTTCCAGCCTCCAAATCCTATGATTGGTTGATTTATAATCTGCCTTTATAATGGAATTAGAGACAAACTTTTTCTACCTCATTAAGCCTGCTGACGGAGTAGTTTTTTGTATATGCAAAATTTGCTTCCATTAGGATCCTTGTTGCCTGTCCTCTGCAAAAAGGGCAATGTTTTCAAATCCGAAGACATTTGCAGCTGTGCAGCTAGTTGACTAATCACTTCTGAGATCTTCTTCCCCAAAATAAAAATCATCTGGGGACTAATTGTTACTCAGAATAATAACAGAGCTTGGCATTTCCGAAGATTTATTCATCACTGGATTTCACATGTCTGAGCCCCTCTCTGAAATCCTGAGCTTCTCTTCCAAAAGGCCACGCGGCGGTCGGAATGGTAGCAGAGATTCTCTGCGGCAGGTTTGGGGTCAGGACTGGACATTCCTCGCTGACATTTTCCACCTCACATCCACGTGGCCCTCCACTTGATTAATAGCTTCCTACGCTGTGACGTGCCGCGCAGAGCATCCTGGGCTCATCCCGACAGAGGGATGGGTCAGCTCAGCGGCCGCCCTGCAGTGTCAGTCTGGATCCGGTAAGGATCTAGGGCTCTAGGGATCTCATTCATGAAGGTGCCTTGTAAAGGATTAAGCCCATTCGTACACGTGTAAGTGGTAATTCATGTTTGTCTGTTACTCGTCCAACATTCTCATCAACTCCTTCAGTCATAAAAGGGCAAGAAGAGGATGACTCGGCATCTCTAATGTCACCGTGAAGCACATGTCTAGAGGTTTTGCTAAATGGAATGCACTGTAAATTTTTTATAATCCAGCTATATCTTCAAACACACAACAGGGCTGCTCATCGTTCATTTTGATATTTGATGCTTCACTTACTCGATGCTGGTCGAGAAGCCCTGTAGGTCGGCCGACCCCTGGTGACAGCTAGCTGTGCCGCCTCAGGCAAGTCACCTGACTTTTTCCAAGTCCTTCTGCGACTGGAAAGGGCAAGGGTGAGAAAGAGAGGAGGCAAAAGGAGCACATGGGTCCGGGGGTCCAGTTCAGCAGCTACGTCTTCCTTCTCTAAGTCCCGGGAGACGCTGGCCTGCGGCAAAGGGAGCTGTGCCCCTTCGGAGCTCCCTGTACTCAGATTTTCACGCCACAGTGTGTGAGGGAGCCTCGACCTGCTTTTTGAAGACAGGGTTTCTAAAGCTGGGTTCCAAGTCCAATAGCTTACTTTGGAATTCTGACGAAAAATCTGAGGAGGTTGCAGAAGCAGCGAAGGGCGGCGCGCAAGCAGTGGTCGTTGACTGCTGGGTTTGCTGAGACCCCGCAGACCTTACGCAGCACCCTGAGCGGCACCGAGGCCCGCCCTAAGAACACGCCAATCCCCAAGGCATGTTCACTAATTAGAAGAAAACGGTCAGCACACCGCGAGATCTCGGAAGAGTCATGGGCACTCTTTCTCCGTCGTTTTTTAATAAAAGGGGAGGTAGGATGAGCTGGTGAAATCAACACCTATCACAAGCATGTTATAAGAACAAAATGATAAACCGAATGTGAGGGTTTTGGGTCACTAAAACATTTACGGTGAAAATATTAAATTTATACTCTGTTAATAATAGATAACATTTGTGTAATTTTTGGAAATAGAATACCAATGTCTAGCTTCTCAAAAAAGGAAGTATTTTTAGCTCCAACGTATGGATTTAATAAAATATGTAGAGAACAAAGGAGAACTGCTACAATAACCAGATTATCATTTTGAAAAAAAAGTCAAGCCATTGCCTGCAACTGGATTTTTTGAAGTATAGATATCGCTTATTTTAAGAAATAGATTTTTTGTGTGTGGAAAATCTGAATGTAAAGACAACTATTTGATGACATTTTCAGAGAAAATTTGATGATCTCTTAAGAAATGAAACATCTTTTTACAGGATGTATTGTTAGCCCTCGTGTTTTCTATTTCATAAATCCGTGTTTATGTATGCTAGGCTTTCTAAAAGTCTCTGGGTTCATCTTCATTGTTATTAATAATCTCATTTTTTTAATTGCAAAGAATGGTTATTGAATGCATATTGTGTCCTAAGCAGACTCCATTTTAGGTACTAGAAATTCAAAGATGAATAAAACACAGTCCTGGTTTTTAAATAGTCAGCCAGGTATTTGAGGACAATGGTAAGAAAGCAAATATGTTTAACAACGTGTAGTATAAGCGCTCTAGGGCTTTCTAAGTCAAGGTCACATCCCAACAAGCAGTAATAATTGCCACTTGAGTGGGGGTGAAGTGATAAGGACCTGTTATTTTTAAAAAACTGGTCCTTAAACCTACTACATTTCACCGATCACAGGAAAGGACTGAGGATGGGATGGCAAAGCCAGGGGTTGTAGGGGTGAGTGGAGATGAGTGACTCCAACGGAGAGAACAGTCTAAGCGAATTTATAGACATATGAGATAGCACAAAACTTTCTCATATCTGCAAGCAAGTCAATGAGACTGGAACATTGGTCAAAATAAGTGGGTGGGGACGTAAATTGTTTCTTTTGATTTAGTCTGAGAATTGTTCATAGATCTGAAAGGGAATTCCTGAGTACTGCTAACTATGCGGAGATTCACAAGAAATAGAATGTGGGGGGCCTGGAAAAGAAAAGACATTGCAGTTGTGCCAGCCCTTTAGAGTTATGTTAGAGATAATCTAATGCGTTGGATAATGTACCAAGGCTTGCTCATTCTTAGATCCCACTTGGGAAACCAACTTGGAAAAGAGAAAACACCAAAAAGGGCAAATATTGAACACTTGGTTCTTTCTTCTTCCCAGGCACCATCTTTTCCCAGCCTCCCAACCACACACCTACTCTGACCTAGATGATTCTCCTTTTTACTCAAAAGCTTAGAAACTCTGGAGTATGCATGTGTGTTTAATGAAGAGAGGCAGCTGGGAAGGAGAACAGAAAGCTTTTTTTAAAGACTGCTTCTTCCCAGTTTAAATAGAACACCTACTTTGAATATGTCCTAGCAAGTTCAGAAGAGAATCCAAGACTGAAAAAATATGGATAGGCAAGAGTATAAGTCTATAGACATCCTGGTTCATTAGCCACCAGTTACAGAGCCATTTAAATGGAAGCAGCCTCTGGATTGCCTAGAGGTTCATGCTCAGCACCACAGCATCAATAAACCTAGTCTCTGTCTCTCTTTCTCTCTTTCGTGCGCTCTCTCTCTCTCTCATACACACACACCACTGATACTAAGCCCTCTGGGAAGTGTAAACAAGCTTATAATTGCCTCGGCAGATTAATCGGCCTATTAATGTTGAGCCAGACATTGTTATTCTTTTCCCCCTTCTTCCTTATTAAGGGAACCCCAATTTTGTTTGAAACATCTATTAGTCCAACTTGAAGGCTCTCTTTCCCATTCTCCTCTCTTGTTCCTGTGAGTGGATATGGAACAATTCTGGCCAATGAGACCCAGGAGGAAGTCTGCTGAGAATTTCTGAACATTTTGCTTTTTCAGTATAGGCTCAACCCCTTCCTCCCTCTGCCTTCTTGCATCCTGCCTGAAATACCGAAGTGATAGCAAAGACTTAGCTGGCTACTAGGATCAGAATGAGTTCAGAAACCAACATTTCAAGGTTCATTTGGGCCAGCCATGTTTCTCATAGCATGTGGGACTGCTGTAGCTAGGGGTATTTTACTTAGAACGTAAAATCATAGACCTGAATTCCAGGTACTACAATGTAAAAATTTGGAAATCTATACTAATCTTTCTCTGATTTCTGTGGGTAGAAGAAAGAGATGTGATCCCATTTTTTTTTATTATGATATGTTAGTCACCATACAGTATATCCTTCGTTTTTGATGTAGTGTTCCATGATTCATTGTTTGCATATAACACCCAGTGTTCCATGCAATACGTGCCCTCCTTAATACCCATCACCGGGCTAACCCATCCCCTCAGCCTCCTTCCCTCTAAAACCCTCAGTTTGTTTCCCAGAGTCCATAGTCTCTCATGGTTCATTTCCCCTTCTGTTTACCCCCCCCTTCATTATTCCCTTCCTTCTACCGATCTCCCTACTATTCCTTATGTTCCTAAAATGAGTGAAACCATATGCTAATTGTCTTTCTCTACTTGACTTACTTCATGTAGCCTAATCTCCCCCAGTCCCATCCATGTTGATGTGAATGTTGGGTAATCATTCTTTCTGAAGGCTGAGTAATATTCCATTGTATCTATGGACCATTTTCAGGTGCAAAATATAATCACTCACTGACACAAGGAGACCAACCCCCTTTCCCCCATTAAATCCTCAGTTCTCTAATGTCAAGAAATTATAATTGGCAAAAGTAATTTTTAAGTGATTAACTGCACAGATGAAAGGCAGAGATAGCTTGGTGACCCCAGTAACTTATGCTCCCTTTTGAGAAGTGGCTGCCCAGCTAGGGACAACATTTCTTAGCCTTCCATAACATGTAGGGGGACCAAATGATTATTCCTCATGATTTTAATACAAGTCAGTCATGTGTGTCATTTCGAGGCTGCAGAGGTAGTGTAATTCTTCAGGAAGTCTTTTTCCCTCTGTTGGCTGACTCTGAGTACCGAGAGGCAAGAGGAGCCACGAGACAGAAGAATCCCAGGTCCATACATGATCACACGGAAGACCACCTGCCAACCAGGAACAACCGCATAGAACTTTCCATGAGTAAGAAATACAATCTAATTGTGCTAAGCCGCAAAGACTTTTGGGTATATTTGTTGCTGAAGCTAATGTTATTCGAATTAATATAAAGGACAAAGACAAAAATCTCACATTTTATTGAGCTAAACCTGAGATGACTGAAAAAGTACTAAAGCAATTGAACTGACCTAGAAATAATTAAATTGTCTGCCGCTAGGCAAAAATGGGACATTAAAATAGAAATTAAATTAATTTATAGGAAAAAGAAGAAATTTCCAGTTTTGTCCTCCCTTGAGTTTGTGACTTGTAAAACTCATACCTTCGGGGTACTAAATGTACTTTAATTTGATGTCTTCAGTCAGGCTGGATATAGCCTGCTCTTCTGCAAAGAATTTCTCCTCTATTTACTCCTATTAAGAGAGTGAAATGAGGGGCGCCTGGGTGGCACAGCGGTTAAGCGTCTGCCTTCGGCTCAGGGCGTGATACCGGCGTTATGGGTTCGAGCCCCACATCAGGCTCCTCTGCTATGAGCCTGCTTCTTCCTCTCCCACTCCCCCTGTTTGTGTTCCCTCTCTCGCTGGCTGTCTCTATCTCTGTCAAATAAATAAATAAAATCTTTAAAAAAAAAAAAAAGAGAGTGAAATGAACACCATGTTCCAGGTGGCTTTTCAGTATAGTAGAGGCTAGTGCAATATTCCTTTTTTTTGTGAATAGGTTATCTCATGGTGACTGTGACTTGGGTTCAAGGTCAACTATATTCCATATAAAAGTTGAGTTTAATGGAAACTAAGAATGCCATCACTTTTCCATTTTGCCATTTTGCCATCATTATCAGAGAGTTTCCAGTCTAGGCTGGCCAGGAATTTTCTACAAGTTTCAAGTGAAACTTTTGATCTGAGGCACCATCCTGTTGCAGGTTGTTTTAAAGATGTCAGTATTATTCTTTGTCCCAATATAAAGAACAGCTTGTGGTTTAGAGAGACATTCTTGTGACCTAATTGGAATATGTCATATAGGCCTTCCCTTCCATGGCCCAGCAGGAAGAGCCACATGCTTTTCAGTCTAGCTAATTCCAGCAAGACAACAGGCAAAACTGGCAAAAAAAAAAAAAAAAAAAAAAGCCTCTTTTCTAAATTAGTGAGACATCATTTTACTTAGTAATTGCAGATATTTCAAAGATTAGAGCTTTAATTCAGTGTCCATTTATTCTTCTATAGTCAGAATCTTTTCGGAAAGAAACTACTTCAGACAACCTTATTTTGGGGGTGAATATGGGCTGACATGGCACACGGAAATATTTTCTGTTTTCATTCTGAAAAGTTTATCTGCAGCTTTCTCTTTGCATCTGATTGACTACTGTGTAATTATAAACCCATTGCTACCCAAGTAATGCTCCATTGCAAAAGTAGGATAATTTTTTACCCATAGAAGATCTGGATATAAAATGAGAAACTTTTTCCTTCTTTTGGAAGATAAATCAACTTAGAATAAATGATCCTGCTGAATGCTTTAGGATTTTACCAGGATTACCAAAAGTATATGCTAAGGGAGAATGGATACCGGGGATGCAACCCCATTTGCCTTAAAAACAGAAGCCCAGCTCTACTCTATTGGGAAATGCAATGGGCTCAGCTAAAAAGACAATTATTCTATACTCCTCACTAGGAAGAGTGGCATTTCTCACAGTTTGACCCATAAGATGTAAGTCTCAATGTGTACATAATCAGGAAAGTTCTTGGAGAAAGAGCTGATTCAGCTGGAACTTGCATTTTGCCCTTTGCACTTCCTACTCTCCTGCCTGAAACGTACTCGGAATGCTGGCGGAGAGGCAGCCATTTTGAGATCACAAGGCAACAAACCAGAGGATGTAAGCCACATGCTAAGGATGGCTAAAAGGAAGGAAAATTTAGCTCATACGCCTGAAGACTGTGGATCTTGCCAGGACTTAAAGTCCTACCTTAATGTCACTTAACTTAATGTCACTTGAGAAAAATAAAACCTCTATTTGGTTAACCTAGTAAGAGTTGGATTATCTCTTAGGGGCTGCCAAATCTTTACAAAGTTGATCCAACTAGATTGCAAGGAGAATGCTATTTCTTAAAATAAGAAGTTTCCAAACAAATATTTCAGAATCATTCATTTACTTCAGCAATTATTAAGCTGATATATTCATAAATCATTTTTCTATATTCTTTAAAATGGCTCCAAAGAACACTACTGAGGAATAGCATACGCAGTTCTCATATATGGATCATCTTGAATGCATTTTCACCCCTGCATTTATTTATTCTGTTAACATTTATTGAGGTTTCCAGTAAGCACTGTGCTGGGGCAGGGATGCAAAAATCAAAAAGTGCCTGACTACAAGAGCTCAGTTTACTTGAACATAATAAGACCAAATCTGTTTTAAAACATCCTATTTTCCAGTTCTTTGCTTTCTACGGGTTGTTTATTCCATGTACATTAGCTCTCCAAGAGAGAGACAAGCCTAGCTCCACAACCAACATTAACAAAATAAAAAGATCTGAACGACCAACGTAGTGTCCATTGCCAAATGTTCAGAACACTATTTCATAATTTGAAAAATGTAATTAAATGCTGTGCCAATATATTCATTATGGTTGTGAGAAATAATTAAGTAAAATTTTTCATTCCATCCACTACTGAAATTGATTTTCTAAAATCAGACTGTTCCTAAAAGCAAATATTTAATGCTACTCCACTTTGTTTTCTGTCATTTCTATGATAAAAAAAAAAAAAAATCATTGTGTATCAGGCCTTTACACCAGTACTAGAGGACAATTATTTACTGCAGGATAGTAGGCAAAACACCAGTGAGTATCAGAAAAACTGCTTTCCATTTACCTCTTCTTCGGAGTCAGCTTAAGCACATCATTTAACTTCTTTCTACCTCAGTTTCCGTAGGGGTTAAATGATGGAGTGGAATTAGATCATCGTGTTGTTTCTAGACCTAAAATTCTCTTATTTCCCTGCTCTATTCTCAGTGTGATGCATTAGTAGATACGTTTCCCAGCTAAGAGCAACACATTAATATTATTTGTAAATGATGCATGGCTTCTCTATTTCTGTTGCCTTGGGAATTATACATCTTAGCCCACATCCCATATCAAACCACAATTTTATATATAATTAAACAATATAATATCATCTTATATTAATAATGTCATATCATTGTACTAAGGATCAGAATATAGGGCTAGTTTTATTATTTCTAGCTTTTAAGAACAAAACTTGCATTGCACACACTTGAGATAATTGAATGAAAATTCAATACACTGGAGAATACACTGTTTCTAATTTGCTGTTTAAAAGTATCCTCCAGATATCTAGGAGTGAGTGTAACAAAGCTTATTTAAAAGCACAGTGATCTTCTTGCCCCATTCTGAGAAATTCCTTACAAAGTCTAAAAAAGATTCATTGTATACAAAATCTGAACACTGAAATTCCTATCTTTTTAGTATCAACCATGGCAGTCATTAATAAACACACCTGACAGTAATCTGCACAGCACCATAGAGAGGTAACCTGATTTTCTTACGACTTTCATGAAAATACCTGAATTGAAATGCATTAAGCACAACCAGTTTAACCCACCCCCTTCTGAATTTGATAAATCAAGATTTAAAATGCCATCGTCTTGCTTGCAAACATTTTAAGGAACAAAAACACTCTTTACCCCTCTTACAGTTTTCCTGCAAACCAACTTACGCCTCCAACTATTACTCCTATTACATAGATACATATTCCCCTATACTCACCACAATGAGTTAAAGGTAGACAAAAGCTCTTGGTGGCAGCCTTTGAGTCATTACTTTGCTTTACCATTCCCTTCATCTTAGGTGTCATGGCACAGTACTCTACAGACAGCAATTCACTCTGTTAGCTTTATTGCAAACACCGAGAGCGGCGTCTTGCCCTTGCTGGAAAATTTAGCTTTTGTGCTTCTGGTCATTCTTCCCACAAAAACAACAAGACCAGTTTCCGAGCTATTCTTAACTCTCCTTCCAAAACCTTTCAAAAGAGAAAGACAGGATTTCATGATTCCCATGCAAACTCCCAGCCTGCCCGCCTGCCTGCTGCCGCCAATACTTCTTACTCTTGCTGGTGATGACATTCAGCAAGCTCCCCAGCCCCGACGCTTCGTTATGTAAGGCTGTCTAGGTCAAGTGTAGGAGACACACTGCTGGCCTGTGAAAACTCATGGAATTGTTCCTTCAGATTAACACTTCAGGGACTATGGAAGCTGGAGGAAGCTGAGCTTTTACTACATCTTTTGGGGGTAAATATTTTTGCATGATTCAGTGGTTTATATGCTCTGGTCTTGGCAGATGCCTGTCAGCCATGCTGAGAGGTGCAGAGAGAAATTACTAAGGGAGTCCAGTTCTGTCAGCATGCTTGAATAAGCAGAGGAAGTCTGGTAGCAATCCTAGGTTTAAGACACTTAAGGAGTAAATGAATCATATATTAGGATTTGCTTATCAAGCATCTTCTCTAGCCCTCGAGGAATGAATGTTGCTTTGGCTGTTTAAACTCTGAATACAATCCATTTGCTGGGAGGTGTTGCAGGAGAACTATTAGCTCTCAGAGATTTACTGCAGTCCTTGGCTCTTCTGTTGCCCTTGTCGGATTGCAGATTTGCTTTCCTTGTAAATAGGCTCGATGTTTTCCCTGTATTTGTCTTCTGTTGTGATTGTTTGTGACAATAGGAGCATGAAGCCTGCATAACCTGGCAGTTCTGTGAGTTCAACAAATAGTGAACGCTGCCTACTTCATTCCAAGGTGAATCCTGCAGTAAAAGCGCCATTTGATACTAGCACTGAAGGATGTTGGGTTAACTGCTCTGCTTTAACTGTGCTGTGTTTAGGGGACTTGGGGACATGATCCTAGATTTGACATGAACAGTTATTCACTCTGTGAGTAAAATTAGAAACAGAGCATTGATTCTCTTTTAGAGTCTCACACCATGTCCTGGTACGGGAATTAGTTAAAATAGCAGGCTCTTATTGAACGCTGCAGAAAAGCCTGGAGAAGTAGCAGGGGAAGATTGCAGCAGCGGTGTGATATTGGCAAGGAATTTTAATGAGATTTAACCAGGGATCCTGATACGACAGATGGCACCTAATTTAAAAGATAGGTGGGTATTTAAAAAGTTCAAGACAGAAGCAGCACTTTGGAGAGGGTTGGCGTGCCCTTGGCAAGAAAAGTTCAGTGCTTTGGACAGGAAGTCACGAGTTAGGACAATAAAGGCTGTGTGAAGTGTCTCATGATGTTCAAGAGGTAAATGGGAGGCTGACTATTCAGTGTCCATAAGTGAGGACTGGTGTGGGGTGATTAATGATAGCACACGCCCTCACCGGGCAAACAGGAAGTTTTTAAGTATCTGCAATTTCTTACATTATTTTTTATTAAATTAAAGGAAGGAAAATGAGTGTTGCCTAAATGAATTTCCTCCTGGGTACCTTTCACTCTGCTCATCCTGATTAATAGCAGCGCATTGATTATTTATGATGGGAATATATTGCTTATCATATTATGCTCTATTTAATTGATTAAACATGTACATGTTCTCCCAAATAATTTGAAGAGGCAGTTATGGTCCCTCAGGGCCTGATTCTCTATTACTGATGTCAATAGGCATTTTCCCTATAGACCTAGCTTGGCATAAGAGCCCCATCAGACCAGGTTTTACACAGTTTGGCATTCAGAATATTCCTCATACACATAATGTGAAAAATGCATATTTAGTTGTACTTAACAATGTTAAGTTCATGTATCTTTATAACACTGCCAGTACTCAAATGTCTATAAATGATTTTTGTTTCAAAATCTATTTTTAATAGGGGTTCTTTTCTCTGTTAATGGAGCTTAAATAGTTATATTCATTTGTTTGTTTCTAAAGTAAAAGATAGGGCTAAATGAAGTCTAAAGCTACTTTGGGTTCTGCCGTCTCTGGATGATTTTGCTTTAAGTGTGAAGGAGCATTAGTAATTAATCTATGCCAAAGTGAGATTACATTTTTTTGGTGCGATTATATTATTACATGTTTACAATACTAAGCCAACATTGAGTAGCTACCGAATGCTAGGCCAGTGGTTCTCATCTCAAAGCCTGGCTTCCTAAGGACCAGCAGCAGCAGCCGCACCTGGAAGCTTCTTAGGAATGCAGATTCTCTTGGGGGGAGGGGCGGGACTTGGCTTTTAACAAGCCTGCCAGGTGGCTGTGCAGCTTGCTAAAGTTTGAGAACCTCTAGGCTGGGTAGAACTTTGGTTAAATATCATGAAAATAGTTTCTCCTCCATACAGTCAAATGCATGTTATGTAATTGAATTCTCCATTTTTCTGGTGGCCCAGATTTCCCAGTGTAGGCAGTACTAGGTTTTAAGGACTTATGTTAGTGTTTAGTACATCTCCAGCCTAAATGTCCATAAGAAGCTTTATTTTCCAGCAGTTCCGTTTTTAGCTTTTAGAAGTCATGTCGTGTGGTGGGGAAACAGTGAAGGACCTACCCCTTCCAACTCTTCAGGAAGCAAGGACCTCTTGCTCACCATGTGACTTGGCCCCAGTCACTGACCCTCTCCGGTGTTCAGTTCATTTGCTCATTTGTAAAATGATAGGTTGGCCTATGTCAGGGTTTCTCAGCTTGGAGCAACTGACATTTGTGGTCAGATAGTCTCTGTTGTGGGGTCTGTTCCGTACAGCATAAAATGAGCAACATCCCTGACCTCTACCCACAAGGCGCCACTAGCAGCCCTGAATTGTGACAATCGAAAATATTTCTAGACATTAACACATCTCCCCTGAGGGCAAGATTGCGGCTCCCACCTCCTCATTCCCACCCCATCCCCTCCCCTCGTCTGCAAATCTGAGAATCACTGGCCTAGGTTAACTTCCCTATGTAAAGTTCTAGTATAATAATAATACAACCAATGTGTTATCTCTCCTTTTGGAAGCAGGCAGGTTCAAACTTAATAAAGTAAATACATAGATGTCTCTTTCAGCCATGTATAAGCTGAGGCCTCTTTGTCCCCTTGAAGATCTAGGTGTAATTTGCTTGAATACCAATTCCATAGTCTGTGAAAGTCCAAAACCTTTCTTTGCCTTCTCAGGGGCTTAAAATCTGGTGTCACCCTCTGGGTCCTAGAGTCCTGGTTCCACATATACTACCTCATCCCTCTTAAAAAGTGACCTAGATTCTATCTGTCACAAGTTTCCACCAGAGATTTTTCTATACCAATCATCTTTGGGGTTGCTAGATTTCACTAAGAATTGGGGCTCTTCCCCTCTTTCCTCTCTCTCCCATCTCTTCTCCTCACCCCCTTCTTCTAAGATGTTCTGAGAGCTCCAAATTCTCTTTCTGGTGTACACGGCAGACCAGGTTTCCACAGCTCTTAAATCCAGATGTAAATGCCCAGACCCATCAAAGAGCTTAGAAGGTCAAGAACTCCAGTTTACAACCATCTTCCCTCCATGGAAGGCCGTCAAGGTTATATTATATAATCATAAAATCATAAAGTCATGGGACAGGAACAGGTATCTAATTTAAGTTCATTTACATGTCTTTTTTTAAATAATTTTTTATTATGTTATGTTAGTCACCGTACAGTACATCCTTAGTTTTTGATGTAAAGTTCCATGATTCATTACTTGCGTGTAACACCCAGTGCACCATGTGCCTTCCTTAATACCCATCACCAGCCTATCCCATTCCCCCACCCCCTCCCCTCTGAAGCCCTCAGTTTGTTTCCCAGAGTCCATAGTCTCTCATGATTCATTCCCCCTTCTTTTTACCACCCCCCTTCTTTCTTCCCTTCCTTCTCCTCATTTACATGTCTTTAGAAGTCATACTGAATGATAGCTCTTGGCCCTTAAGATGACACATTTGCACGCTAGAGTCTCAGAATTTTAAGTGATACCTGCCCATGAATCGCTACCACAAACAGTTCAGCACTTCAGTCCAGACATTTTCTGGAACTGATATGCATGGTGGAAATAGATATGCCACACACCACTCACTCACACATGTACACACGCATATTTTTTCCCAAGTGTTAGAAATTCTTTTTAGGACAATGTACTACAAACTCAAATTGTGTCCTAAGATATTTGTGAATTAAGGGATTTAATCTAAAACGTGGATATAAAAAATGTGTCGGACAGCTGTATCTTGATTAATCAAAAAATAGCTTATATTTGAATTATATCTGTATTTCCAAGTAATTTTATAGACATGAGCCTTTCTGAGACCCACGGCGACCCTATACAATAGGTCCCATTACTATTATAATTTTACATCTAAGAAAATAAAACTGAAGATCTTCAGATGCCCAATCTACTTCTCTTCCCAGTATTCCGTAAGGCAAGATTCAATAGTATAGGTAGTTTGAACATACTGGTGAGTATGATTTCTAAGTGTTTTTTGATAAAGACTTATTTCAAGAGTCTCTCTGCTCTAAAGTCATTCAGAGAGTATAAGGTCTGATATGTGTTACCAATTCTTTGCTTTAGTTACTAGGGTTAATACATTTCCCTGACTTATCTGTAGAATTCGTTTAATTAATTGTTCTTTATATGCATTACTCAGTACTTATGGAATGATTTCAACACACCATTTATTATACTAGTTATAGTAACATGTAGTATGTCACTTAATGCTCTCAAAATCTCCAGGAGGATGGGATTATTCCCCCTCTTGAGAGATGACACTGAATTCAATTTAACCTGAAGTTGAATTTTAGCAGAGTTACTGCACTGACCCTGCCATCAGCTCTGTCTCCACTAGACAAGGAGCCGTAGCAACAGACCATCTCTTCATTGCGGTGCCCAGTACATGGCACAGCACGGAGCATACACTGAGCCTCGGTAAATCCTTGTTGAATGTATGTTGAATAATTATCATTGCTACCTAGTTCCTTTATGTTTTGTGCTTTACATAACATTATTCACCCCAGTCAATTAAATAACAACTTGCAAATGAGATACAGAGTTAAAAATCAAGTTCCCAAAGGGAGAGGAAGGTTCATTGAAGGCTACAATACATTTGGAGCTCTTTGCAACTCCATCATTCTCTATTTACCTTCAGAAAAAAAAAATCTTTTGGGTTTGATATGGAGACTTTCTCAGACTTACAAAGCGAAAAATTATTTCCAACATCAAGTATAAAGTCTTCCTTTGAAATACTAGTTTCCCAACACCAGAATCACACAGTCACTTCCAACTTTATTTGATCTTAAAGTAAATAACCAGGAAGAACTTGAAAGATCTTTTATTCCATTTTGTTATTGGTGAAGTAAAGTTGACCTACCATATTATATTAGTTTCAGGTGTACAACATATTGATTTGATAATTCTGTCCATTACTAAATGTTCACCACCATAGTCACCCTCCTCTCACCCACCATACATATTCCATTTTAGAATATTCTGAAAAAATGTATTCAATAATAGAAGATAATTTAAACACAAATTAAACACAATAAATTCCAAATGACTTGGTGGTATATGTAAATTTCTTTTTTTTTTTTAAGCTTTGACTCACTCAGCTCAATATTACAGTCTTCTATTGAGAGTGGAGGTGCTCAACCTACATCCTACCTCAAGACAGTTAGGGGTGCAAGTTGTTGTCAATCCATCCCTTTCCATACCACTGGTTAGCTTTGTGATGACAGGCAATTTATTGAACCTCTCTGAAAATCTGTTTCTTCAGCTCCCGAGTGAGAACCCTTCTATCTCTTGTCAAGAATTTAGAAGAGATCATGTATATCTTATCAAGAATTTAGAAGAGATCATGTATATCACATACTAAAAGTGTTCAGAATATAATAGTTTATAATAATTTTGGCATCATAGGCTCCCAAATATATCAGGCTGTCTCAAGGAGTTCTCCTAGTTTCTTTTGAGCAACTAGACATTGATATTAGTACCGGCCCTGGGACTCAGAGTTGCTGGGCTCAAGGACTGATGTTCAGAGTGCTGATGAGTCAAAACCCAGTGAAGAGACAGGACAAGGCTAGCCACGAATGGAAGTGACTGACTCTTAACTCTGCCCCTAAAGATACTTTTATTTTTTTATTTTTTTTTAAAGATTTTATTTATTTATTTGACAGAGATAGAGACAGCCAGTGAGAGAGGGAACACAAGCAGGGGGAGCGGGAGAGGAAGAAGCAGGCTCATAGCAGAGGAGCCTGATGTGGGGCTCGATCCCATAACGCCAGGATCACGCCCTGAGCCGAAGGCAGACGCTTAACTGCTGTGCCACCCAGGCGTCCCTAAAGATACTTTTAAAAATGTAGTATCTTGAGATAACTAGCCAGCCATGTGTCCAGGATTTTTATTCTTTTTTTTTTTTGTCAGCCCCTGTTCTTCAAAGATTATATTATCAAGGTAAATAGTCCTTTGAGAGATTTGAAAAGCCTAGGAAGTATAGACATTTTTTTTCTTCAGAGTAGAAGGAACAGCTATTAAGAGGAAAAGTATGTATCGCTGGAAAAGAAATTTAGAATTACACTGATTTAATTTATCTTGAAGAACAATTTGGGCCTAAAGATAAAAACAAACACATTTCTACTAAGTTAAGGTAAATTCTTTGACAACCGAGAGCCTAAATTAAGTAATGCCTCAGATTTTTTTCTAATTCCAATATTCTGTGTAAATGAGATTAACTCTGGAATGTGGTCAGCCATGTGTCAACCAAATCCAAGATGATTAGATTTACTAGACCTGTTTCATGTGTCCACTGATAATTAAAGAAAAATAAGTGACTCTTAATGTTGCCGTTTTAATCATTTATCCTAAAATGCATCATTAGAGACACTGGTCTCATAATCTGGAATTTGTCAAATAAGCTGATTTGTGAAAAATTAATCCTTTTTGGTTTTTCTGAATGAAATTATAGTTCTCTGATAAAGTGACATTATATTTATTTTTTATGTCCAATAAGTGAAACAGTGAAATAGGGTATCTAAAAGAGTTATCAGTGTTCTGTTGGGATTTTCTGATTTTGGGAGGCAAAGAAAAATAGAACAGGTATTCTACATGAAATTTCCTAAACATATTATTGTGATTATCTAATATCAGGAGAAGGGAACTTGGCATTAATAGTAAGAGTGTTTTGGTTTTTAAATGTACAATTTCTAGTGAAAACAGTAGAGAAAACTGTATATCAGTCAGCACAATCAGGAAATCAGAAAGAAATGTTTTGGTCTCCAGATTCACTAAACGTGTCTTCCCGTTAATGAGCCAGCCCTCCACACACATGCACCTCGTCTGAAGTGGTTTTAAGAGCAAATAAGCCAATTGTGAGGACACTACTAATATCGTGTCTTAGAGCAATAGTCTTAGAGCAAATAGATGGCTCCCTCAAACTGGTGGAAACCAAAGGAGAATATTCGGTTTTAGCTTCTCTACATCACCCTCTCCTGATCTCCTCAAGAGCCATCTTTCCTTCTGCAGCAGGTGTGCTGGGACCTGTGTGATCTGGCATCTGCCCACCCCTCCAAACTCTAACCATTTCCACAGACCCAACCTTGCATCTGTCTGTACATATCTCATCTTCTTAGATTGCCCTTCTCTTTCTTCTCCACGTGTCTCTGTGCTTCTCCTAATAAACTCCTATGGGAAACTCCCAGGTGAAGTCAAAACTTGGCCTAGTAGCACTCCTCAGTTAACAAAGAAAAAAGCTTCATAATTGCTGATGATGACAAAGGTGTGGGAAACAGTTCTCTAAGGCTGTTGCTGGAATGTAAAAAGGTGCCATGCCTTTGTAGGGAAGCCCAGCAATATCTACCAAAGTTAAAAGACCCATACCCTTCCACTCAGCCAAGCCATTTCCTGAGAAGATATCCCACAGAAGAACTTGTGCAAGTGAGGAAAATATTTGGAAAGTGATATTGACACCAGTGTTGTTTGAAATAACAACAAAGCAAAACAAATGAAACCAAAAAAACTGGAAATAACCTAAATGCTTATCATTTGAGGACTAATTAAATAGGTTTTTGGTGTATCCATCTATATGCATACCAAAATACACTTTACATTATGTAAAAACATATGTAACATATGTTAGGTATAATGTTATGTATAACATATGTAATGTATGTTACATAATAACAAGGGGAAAATTTGAGATACATTATGTAAATTAAACAAGGTGTACATCAATAGATAGTATGATGTCATTTCTGGGGAAAAAAAAGATATAAAACGTATGTTTCAGATGCTTGGATAAACAAAGAAATTTCAGATAAGATTCAAAAGAAATTGTTAACAGTGATTGCTTCTCCAGAATGGCCCTGGGGGAAGAGAAACAGGAAAGTTAATTTTGGTTTAAAGGGCCACACAGGTCAAGCGACATGCAAAATGTTACTTGAAGAGTAGGTTAGGAGTTTTCTTGGTAGAAGAGGGGAGGGGTACTCATTTCCAGGAGTCCTGACCAGCGTGCCTTCCAAAGATGAGTGGGCATGCTTAGGGGATGGTGAGAAGGGCAGTGGCTGATTCCCATGGTGTGGGTACGGAAGGAAGAAGGTGGGCTTAGGAGCTAAACCTCCGGGACGGTCATTACCAACAGTACCTTCTACAACGGTGATTCCCAAACTTTAATGTGTACAGAAATCAACTGGGAGTCTTGTTAAAATGCAAATTCTGCTCTAGCAAAGAAGAGGAGAGCCCAAGATTCTGCATTTCTACAAGCTCCCAAGAGAAGCCCGCGCAGCAAGCCCACTGCTGCACTTTGAGAAGCAGGGCTCCAAAACTTAAGAGTATCACGTGTTGGTGTGGTTTGTGTCTTCATAAATATGAAGCAGTGCCAGAAAGCACTTGTTTTTAGAAGGCGAGCCGAGAAGAGGCGTCCTCATCGCATGTGAGGTTTGCAACATGAGGCTTTGCCAGAGTGATCTTCTTGTCGGACGTTCATGATCAGTAGTTCTGCTTTGTAAGACTCTCCATGTTTAACAGATGTCGACTTCTGGAAACAAAAGCATTGCCAGATTGAGGCAATGCGTCTCCACTCCACTCCTCACGTGTTTAGTTTATTTGTTGACTTGGTGAGCGTATTTCCAAACATAGCTACACTCTTTCACATTCTGTGGAAGATTGAAGAATCTAAAAGAAGGAGAAGGAAGAATTGCCATCTGCCACTCTCCCACCCTGCCGTATGACACCCCCCAACAGGTTTGACAGAAATCCAGACTGTAGATCTCCCTTACACCTAAAACTCTCTTGGGCTGGCCGCATGTAGAAACACCTATCCACCATCACAGTCTGTGTCAGCGTGTGTGGTGTAATCCAGTTCAGTGAGGCACGGATGTGACATCTCCCCTTTGTTTGCCTTTGAACTTGGGTCCTAGAGCCTTACCATCTTGATTTTAGTAATGGGATATTGCAGAGAGTTTTATATGAAACAAGACAATATGAACTTAGGCTACGATTGGGTACTTGGAAGGCAGAGTGTTGGTTTCAAAACCACACTTAATCATCCCCTTACCTGGAGACCTTCCTAAGTGTGACCTTAGCCAAGTTACTCAATTATTCTGAGTCTCATTTTCCTCATCTATAAAATCATGATAACGATAATGGTATCTACTTCATTAGATTGTCATGAAGTTTTAAAGTCCTGGCATATTTAATTATTATTCCTCTTAAATCATTACTAGATTGATTTGAAAACAGTCATGTTTGAATACCAATATATTTCTGCATACCTACCGCATACTAGAGACACATACTATGAGATACATAGCTTTTTCCCCCTTTCTCTTCACATCTGATAGAACTTATAAATCACCTGCCTGATGCTTGCAAAGGAATAGAAGTTCTACCCAGGACAGTGGGAATGAAGGGACTCTACATAGAGCAGCTTCAAGAAAGCCAAAATTGGATGACGAGGCAGTCAGGGACATGCAACAGTGGGGAGGTCTGAAGAAGCACACGCAGAGGACAGCATTGGCAAGAGCTGTCGCCGCAGAAGAGGGGCTGCCCCAGCAGGGGATGCAGAGTGCCAAGCCCAGCAAGGAAGTGGGGGCACAATGGGTGGGTCAGGTGACAGACCTCCAGCCTCCAACGGCTGCTCTCCATAGTTAGACAGAATCTGGAAGCCCTTATCTTCTGGTTCTTTGGGGTTGAGCCCAAGACGGGCATGAGTAGGAACTGGAGGTCTTCCTCACTGCACACCACCCTCTAGCCTAAGTGGCTGCATTCTTCTCTGGTAAACCTCCTGCTGGGGTCTTCCAGAACTCCTGCTCTCACCAGGGTCTGGTGCCACTGTTTCCTTCTCTCATCCGTTAAGACCCAGGGGTGGCACTGGGTCTCTCCATTGCTAGTTCCTGAGTGCTTTGTCAACCATCTAAAGTACACAGTACAATGTTTCTCCATTAAATTATTCTCATTGAACGGCTTCTGAGTGTAGCACTATTTCCTGCCAGGATCCTGACTAAATCAGAGCTACAGAAGTTCAAAGCCATAGATGTTTCATGGAAAGTTAACTCTGTTGTGATGCCCTAGAGAGGAGACTCTGGGCTGATGAAGATGTGGATAAAGGTATGGTTGTCTTTGAGGCAGCAACTACCATGTGAAGGAGGACAAATGAGCTCTGAGTTACGTCAGTGCTAAAGCTATGGAAAGATTCACATTCTCTATTTGCTTAGTTGCAGAAAGAGTAAGGGGGCAGCAACGTAAATGGTCACATCCCATATATGTTAACTAAAGAGGTGCAGACCCAGAAGGAGCCCTTTTCTGCCTCCTCAGCCTGCTGTTCCCCACAGAGAGGTGGAACAGGTTACTTTGATATAATGATAACAACCAGGATGTAAAAGACTTTCAAAGAGACTGTGTGGAACATGGAAACAAGTATATCAGCCTCTGAGCTTCCTTATTTATCAAGGGCCTTGGAAAATATTGAGACAACATGGTTCTGGCATTGTAGCAAGCCCGAGCGAATAGACAGATCTGTCTGTTATCTGACTGTAGACAAGCAGGATGGGAGACTGTGTGCAGCACAGGGGTGCCACCGCCTGGCACCCGTCCCATACCTGAGCTCCAAGTGATTCAGGTGTGGCTAAGACATCCCATTGCTCAGTGAGCCAACATGAATAGGGGCCACCCTAGAACTAGCAACTCAGTTCATGAGCAGCCATATTTCCAAGGAAATCTAGGGGGACGAGGCTAAATGTGGTGACAGTCTGGCTCCGTGCACCTTCTCCCCCAGTCACTTACCAATCTCTTCTAGAGTTTGAAGCTCTGAAGTGGGCCCTGGCCTGACCCTTGCCCATTATTTGGCCCACAGTGGAATTCTTACTTTTCCCAAGGGAAGATAGAAGAGATGTAAACATACATGATTTGGGTGAGTTTGTGAATAGATTTCTGGAGGTTGGAATGGCTTGGGGATGTGGGAAAGACATTACCCTCCCAGGAAAACATGGCAGCATCATAATTCTAATGACATATGCAGACATTATGGATAGATTTTCTTGGTAAAGGCAATGGCTCTTGGTCTTTGAACATGAAAGGAAAAAGATGTTGGTTAAAATCCTTTAGGGAAACAGGAGCTACATGTTTGATTATGCTAAGTTATGGCAAAGTTCAGTTTTATTTTGTAAATAAAGAGTTGTCTTCATAAATATCAGCTATTTTCTTTTAGTGTAAAGAAAGTCCTCTTCATAAAATTAAACCTAATTAAACCTCGTCAATAGATAGAGAAGTGATATGTTTGATTTACAAAATATATTTAAATGGCACACTGGTATTGTGGTTCCAAGAAGTAATCGACCATATTTTTCTTACCACTAGCTGTAGCTGACTCTTCTTTGCAAAGGGGGGAAATTGCTGGATGAAATAGATCAGGCAAAAACCAAGCGTAGTATGTAATTGATCTAAAAGAAGGGAAAGAGCACATGTCAGCACAGAATGGAACCCAACACAGTAACTTAGTTTTTTAAATTGCTCATGTATTTTCTTTATTTATATTGAGATTTCTTTTCTTTCTTTATCTTACTGTGGCAGATCTAAACATAAATATTTATGTTTATTGCCTTAAATATTACTTTAAATATTGTAATGTACTTTGATCCTGTTTTAAGAGTTAAACTTTATGAAGCTTTTTTGTATTTAAAGAAAGAGGCATAAAGCTCAGGCATGTGAAACATTAAATATTTTTTTTCAATGTAAGAAAGTTAACAGCCATATAAATACGGTTTGCTAGGCTAAAGAAACAGAAAATCTATTTTTAGATTACATTTTAGCTTTTCAAAGACATTATAGAACTTCAAGATCATTTGCTTGCTGGATATTTCCTGGGCCTCTTTTTGGATCTGCACTCCTGAAAGCTGTCAATGTTACTCTGAGTACTTGGTGCTCATGCCCTTGAACTTGAACATTTTGTGGTTAATATTTAAGATCAGCATAGGGAGCTAGACTGAAGGACGGTCACTTTCTTTACCCTTTGCTAAAACCAATGTTGGTTAGTCCATCACCTTCTTAAACAGTAACTGCATCACACACACCATCACATCCATCTCTCTGTCAAAACATGAGTGAAAATCAATTGTGGCATATCTAGAAATACTCCACTCACTTCCATTTTGCTTCTTATGTGCTGATGCACCCACTCAATATTAACTTCCTTCATAGTTAGACAGTGGAAGAAATCTGAATGGACTTTTGTGGTATAAAACTAGCTACGTGACCTTGGACAAGTCACGTCACTTCTCTTGACATTATTCCTTCTATCCAAAATAAGAACCCTTGTCTAGATGATCCCTGAGAACTTTCCAATGCCACAATTCCTCAAGGATTATCAAAAGCATATCTGTGGGGCAGTGGTAAAGATTTACCTCAATTGAGTTCTGTTTCATGGGATTTTAAAAGTTGTTTTAAAAGCCTACCTGTAAATCTTAGTGGAATTTCATTTTGGAATTTTGATTCATCAATACTCAAATGTCATCTGTTCACCATGAGGAGATACCGTCATTCAACCACAAACACTGGGGTGTGTTTGGGAATAAAAGAAGAAATAAGACCTAGTTCTTGCTCTCAAAGAGATTAGAGGATGGAGTCAGGACAGGAGGTTACATGGTAGAGGGTGGAGGGTGATGTGACCAGAGAGGAAAGGAAGAAAACCAAGCAGCAAAAGTGTGATGGCTCTTGGCTTATTTGCGGAAAGGCAGAGTTTGTTATTATGAAAAATGACATTGCTGTCATCCTCAGTAAATATTGATAATGCACTCTTACACTTTATCTGAAGAAAAAAGACCAAAAAATAAGCTGGGGCTCCAAATAATAAAGGATTTAAAGATGAAAATTCATAAACCACTGAAGTGATTTTTTTAAACATTGCTTGAATGGTTGTATAATAGAAAATGAATAATATTCTATGAAGTGACAAAAAGTAATTCTGTAATTTAATACCCTTGTAAAGCAATATTGTGTTGCTGACCTCATCAGATGGTTTACATTCATCTATTTAATTCCCTCTCGAGAAGTCATGTTCTTGTATTACTAGGTCTTGCCCATAAAACCTATTTATTTGGTTTAGGCATACCATTGTTTGCTTCTCCACCTCCAGCAGCTGCCTATGTAATTAAAAGAAAATTGCAGTGAATCTTCCAACAGGAAGTAACTGCATCCCTGGAAATGGTCATCTGTGGATTTCTAATTAAATTCTGGCTTTCATTGCTTTGGGTGGAAAGGCAGGAAGGCATGGGGAGACTGGAAATCATCTGAGGACCTCCCTCATGGTCCCACAACCTCCTTCCATCTCTCTCTCTCACTTTAAAATACAGCATTGTGGTGAGGTCGAAACAAAACAAAACAAAACAAAACAAAAAACCCAAACCTCACCATTCATTTTCCTTTACACCAGAAAGAAAAAGAGAATCAGAGGTAATTATAGTGACTTTTTCGAAACTTTTTATAAAATTTTAAATATTTTTCTGTGTGCCTACAAACATGGATCCTAGCTACTTGAGAAACATTTTAGAATAGATTCAGTAAGAAAAATAATTCCAATTATTTAGGCTCAATATATTGTAGGTGATTTTAAGAATGGCAATCTGTGAATGAAAAAAATCACAAACCTGTTACAGCTTTGATTCAGTAAATTCCAGTGGTTGAAGTGGGCTCAAATATTTTGATATCCTATTTTAAGAAATAGCTGATTTATTTTTTCTTCCTTCCTTCCTTCCTCCCTCCCTTCCTTCCTTCCTTCCTTCCTTCCTTCCTTCCTTCCTTCCTTCCTTTTCTTTCTTTCTTTTCTTTCTTTCTTTCTTTCTTTCTTTCTTTCTTTCTTTCTTTCTTTCTTTTCTTTTCTTTCTTCCTCTCTCTTTCCCTCTCTGTTTTTTCTTTCTTTCCCTTTTCTTTTCTTTTCTTTCTTTCATGGGTGTATGGACTTTACCATGGTTTTAATGTTTTATCTTCTAATACCTAAGAGAGAGTCTAAAACCAATAGGCCAATTTTGTGCTATTAAGAAATTGTAACTTTAAACTTGATAAAAAAACTGGTTGGCTATGGTCCCTAAGAGATGGATCTAAATGGCCGGTTCTGCATTTATTTATGTAATAGCAGGTAAATTCTATAGTCCTTTCTGGCTCATTTTCAGAAGGACAAATTAACCTGAAAAGGAAAGAGTTTATTATTCTCTGCTAGGAAACGGTTTCTATTTCTAAAATAGTGGCTGCTTAAGGCACTATATTAAATGCTTGGAGACAGCAAGGAATTAGTTGTAAAAGTTTACATAATAATACATATATTTGTATATATATTATATATATTTACATATTCTATATATTATCTATTTACATATTCTATATACACACACACACACACACACACACACATACACACTGCTGGGGAATCCACATCTAAAAGCGAAGTCCTGAAATGGTAAATTACGTTTCCTGTGGAATCACAGCTCTACAGTAAACTATTCTTTAGCTGTGTTCCATTTTCCAATTACATGGGGCAAAGCTGGTATTTGAAGCCAGGTAATGATACAGTGGTCCTGTGGATTTAGAGCCATAAAGTTTGAGTTCAAATTCTGACTCTGGCATATGCAATGAGTATCGGAATCACCCTTCTCTCAGGCCTGCCACCACCCGCAGGCCTGTGTGGTATCACGGTTATATCCTCTGGGACACCATCCCAGGATCAGACCCCTGCCAGGTTTCAACTCCAGACACCAGTATCCTGATCCCTTTCCTTCAGGGAGGGCCCAGCTTCATGTCACTCTGTGAGCCTAGATTCCCAAACAAATTACAGAAGGATCTATTCACATTTTCTCCTTTAAAACTCAAATGTCACTTATAGTTCTGAGCAAGGGAATCCACAATTCAGAATACAATGATTTGACCATTACTTTGGGAAATTTTGCATCAAAGACCAAGGATTAGCTCCTTCTCCCTACTGAACCCCAAATTAATTAAGAGTTAATTAACTCTTTATATAAGGCAGCTCACTAAAAGGCTCAGAACTTCAAGAGATGGGCATCAAGCATAAAGTTTTATAAACAAAATTCCCTTTATTTTCTATGCAAAAAAATACTAAATAACATTCTGATATTAATCACACTGATTCTTCAGCCTTCTGATGCTGAGCTCTCCCCTTGCACTCTCAAAGTTCTAATCGCATCAGGAAGTTCTGTCTGTCTTGGAACTCATGGACAATAAGACCCAGTGCAGCTGTTTCCATCTGAGTGACCTCTCTTCTCTTTAATATCCAAAATGTACTGACAGCCATGAGGTCCCATTACAGTGTCCCTTTTTCTTTGGCTCACTGAGCAGTGAACTGCTGCTGTTAGCCCCCAACAGAGCTGTTCCAACGTCATGATCCAATTCTCATGACAGAGAGAACAAGGCAAAAACTAAAGGACATCTTATGCTTTCATTTTCTTTCCTTTGCTAGAAACTCTTTCATAGAAGGCACAGCCTAAGCCTCTTAGCAGGTGAGCAAAGCCCCACAGGAAGTATTGTCACATAGGAAATAGCCAGTATATTCTTCCTACCTCTGGAGACAAGTTGACAGAGGATCTCCTGGAATGGCTAACATTAAGGGTGGGAGGTGAAGGAGGGAAATTATCTTTTCATTCTTTGAAACTGCAAAGCTAACAGTGAGAAAGAGAAAATTATATCTCAATAAATTAACGGGCTGCATAAAGGTAAATAAAGTGCAGAGCTGGTTCCACGGGGAGTTTAGAATCTGGAAGGTGAATAGGAAATCTACATAAAGCTCTCAGCACAAGGTCAAAAGAGAAAATGCAATAGTGTTAAGATTTAGCACAGACAGAGTTTCATTTTTATTTTATCTTTCGCCAACTTTTATGAGTATGTGACTCTAAGTGTATACCACACTAATTGAATAAAAATCTCATGTTTTGGGGCACCTGGGTGGCTCAGAGGGTTAAGTGTGTGACTCTTGACCTCAGCTCAAGTCTTGATCTTAGAGTCAGGAGTTTGAGCCCCGCACTGGGCATGGGGCCTGCTTAAACAGACAAACAAAGGAACACCTCATATTTTGCCTTTATGCCGGGGCTTATTTGAGGAATATGTAAAGTTACCAATGTCATTAAACTGCTTCAGCTCTGATGAATGAAATGTCTTGTGTACAGAATGACAGGCTAGTCCTTGAAAATACTCTCTGTACCGTGGGTGGGATATTGGCCTTTCTTTTCTGGTCTGTATCAGTGCAGCCATTTATTCTCATGTTCAGTTCCTTCAATTAAACAAACAAACATATTCCACAAAATAAGACATAAAGCTGATCTTTAATTACCACAAGAAACAAGATTTTAACTACTGAGGAAACAAAGATACTAGAGAAGAAAGAACATATGAGCTATAACATGGGTAGAATTTTCCATGGATGGATGCGGGGGGGGGCAGGAGAAGATCTGTCAAGAGAAGTGAAGATTGTGAACAAAGATGGAGGTGGAAGGGTGGTGTGCACAGTGAAAATGGTGTGCCTTTCCATCTGTTTAAGAGGTTGGAGTAAACTGCACTAATGGAGGGATTTTGATCTGGTTTGTTCACTGATGTAACTTCAGTATCTGGAAAAGTGCCTGGCTTACAGACAGCAGGAGCTTGGAGAGGTGACTAAATGAAGTGTCAGATCCCCAGACACTGAGCGGTATTTGATAGCTTTCAAGGGTGAGGGCATTTGGATTCTTGCAATGAGTGAATTGGCTAAGACTCCAGAGAGTAACAGAAATAAAGTTCAACTAAGCAAAAATGGAGTTTATTTGTGTTTATCGTGGAACCCCAAGTCAGGAAAGTATCTAGATCTTGGGAAGGTCTGGAACGGGAAACAGAAGTCATTGCAAGTTTTCTGGCTCCGTCGTTTGTCACTACTTCTTCTATCCCTGTGTGATTCCTTGCTCTCGGTGCCTTGGCCCACCTGGTTTGGGATGTGCGTTTCCAGTGAAGCCTGTTCCCCACAGCTGCCAGAATCACACAGAGCAGCTCTGTTTGACTAGGTCAGATGAGCAGACACCCTTCCCTGCTCAGGTCCTCAGGAGCCAGGGGCACAGGTCCACTGCTGGGGAGCAGGGAGGGAGAGCTGCTGAAAGGACTGTTGTGAGCACCCACTCAAAAACTTGACCTTTAGACTAAGCAATTAGAAGGTATGAAAGCACGTGGCCAATGGTGTTCTTATTTTTATGCCTAGATGTTTAAGCGTAAGTACTGTTCATATGAAATCTGTTAGCCTAACATTAAAAAAAAAAATAGTACCTGTTAGTTCTCATACTTCCCCACTTCTTCTTAATCTCAACAGCTTAGTAATTACTTACTAAATTAAATATTGGTCACTGGTCTCTCTATCTCCTTTCCACATTGCCCTGACTCTACCAGAGACCGAACAACACCATTTCCCAGACACTGAATAACTTCAATTAATGTGTTTATGCTACCTTGGTTGGCTTTGGTGAAAATACAGAACTGCTGAGATGAACAGGAAATGATTACTCAATTTCATTATTTTATAGATGAGAAGATGGGCCCACTAGCAATTTATAAAAAAAAGTTCAGCAAATATTTTGTGAACAGAGAAACAATATATCCTTGTGATTCTAGAACGGGCGGGGGGGGGGAAGGTGAACTTTTGAGTATGTTGCAAAAATCAATAGATTTTGGAACCAACAGCCTTAGTTTTACTGCTTTGCAAGCTATGTGTGGCCTGGAGCCTTACTGATAAGGTTCAGAAAGCCTCAGAATTTTCAGCTGCACAAGGAATAGTTATAATAATATTAATTGTAACTATTGTACTGTTCTTTGGTAAGGAATAGATAGATGAAGTATTGAAGGTGGTGTCATTTAGTAAGTGGTAAAGCACACCCAAGGATAGCTGTCCACAGCAACTGTGTTAGGTGGAAAGCAACCAGGATGAAATATTTACTGCAAATTACTAATCTACATATAGTTCATTGGGAGTTTACGCATGACTGGATGTTAAAGACTGTTGCAGTTTTAAAGTACAGTACACAACAGAGAAAGTTCTATTCTCAGTTCCTAAAGTTACAAATAGTTTCGTGTGGATACTCCATTGTCTTGGGAACACCTACCTGATAGACATGGGTTTTATAATTCTACCAATAGGCGTTACTTCATTTGATTCAAAAAATGTATATACGCTTACCAAAACATGTTATTGTAATTAAGCTTTAGGTGAAATTCACAAGATGAGGAAACATATTGTGGTAAAGTATAAGAAAACTAGACATTTAGAGTGGAAGGTAATCTTGTTTAACATCTAAATATAGATGAAGATGACAGAATGTAAGTTTTCGTGGAAGAGCTCAGTGACTCGCTCAAAGGCACATGCTCATGGGTGTTGAAATTGAAGTAAAATTTGCATCTTCTCACACTGAGCTGTTCACTATGATGAAGAACTTCTACCTAAAGACAACCTTAAAAATGAGAAAATTTCCAAGTAGATCTTCAAAGGAAAACCATAGACAAGCAATACAGGGCCACCCGATTCTCTCCTGGTGGAATAAGAAGACAGCGCTTTTTTCACAAGTTATGTAATTTGCAAAGATAGCAATGATTCATAGTGAGAATAAAGTAACACTTAGAGAAAAATGCAAAAGCAACACAAGATTATTTGCTATGCTTGAAGATAGCTATATTCACTTTTAAACTTTCTCACCTTTGAGTCATTAGGGGTTTGAAATGATAGAGCAATTGGAAATGAAGGAGAAACAAGGGGAAGTAACAGTGAGAGAGCCAGAGGGAAGAAGGGAAAGAAGGAAACAGAAAACAGGTTGAGAAAGAATACAGAAATCTGGCTGGTGAGAAAATATTTAGTATTTGGCCACTAGGTGGCGATGTAATGTAAGGTGCTACTCCACTTTTTTTTTTTTTTTTTTTTTTTTAAACAAGCTATTTGCTGATTTGTATTAGGTACCATAGAGTGAGGCGAGGATGAAGCCGAGAGGATACTGCAGAGGTCTGTGGTGCATGTGTGTATGTGTGCGTGTGTGTGTGTTTGTGTGTGTGTGTCCTGCCTCGGTGAGACTGCAGCCCTTGTAAATACTTGGTCACCTTCTGCAAAAGGAATCCGAACAATTCCAACTGGAGGCACGTTGTTAACCTCTGGTCTTTGGGAGATGCTGTTCCTCGCTGCAGATGGGTAATTTTCCTTTTTATAAGGTAAGCCGTCTGGTTGTTTCTTTGTGATCTTAGTTATATTCATTCCAGTTATTCCTGTGGAAAAAGAGCCCATAGAGGTACAGTTGGGGCTGAGCAGGAAGTCCATTTTTGATTGTGAATTCGGACCAACGGTCCCCCTCCTCCCTCTCTTCTCCTCCCCTTCTCCTCCCCTTCCCCTCCCCCTCCTCTCTCCACCTTCCACGAACTGAAATCAGGTTTGTTTTGCAGTCAGCATCTTGATACAAGATGGGATTCTTTGGCCTGAAATAGCTTGGAACCCGGCCAGGTCTTCTTGCCTTTGCTTGCCTTCATCCTGTTCAAGGTCTCCTTTTGAAGCCCCCTCCTTCACCCGTGCTTTAGAACCGGACTAGCTAGCTGTGAATAGAGGTCATCTTGTTCCTAAGGATGGAGCAAAAATTAGATGTCAGTGTTAAGCCCGCAGGAAGGAAGGAAGGAAACAGGCAGCAGGGCTACTGCTGGAGCTCAGCACTGCAGGGGTATTCAGCCTCTTCGGGCAGAGGCTGGGTTTTGGAGGAGAAATGCCTCCTGCCTTGGACAAGAATGGAACAATGATGTATTCCCCCTAACTCGGATCGAAGCCACAAAAGGAGCTTGAGGGAAGTGGGAGAGAGTCCCTTCTTCCGTGGAATGCCGAGCAGGAAACACTGAGTTACTTTTAATTACACAGAGGTCACGATCAGCAGTGATACTGCAGATGCCGACGGTTCCCAGTGTGAACCGCCGGCTTTTCCAAAGTGCCCAAGAAAGGTCTCCGGGTGGACAGGAGGCTTTTCAACCGTCTTTGTTATCATGGATTCCCGCTCTCCTACCTGTTTGAGGTATGTGTTTAAAGACCACCCCCCGCGTTTACTTCTCATATTTCTTTTTGTTCTCTTCCATTACTCACTGAGAAGTGTCCCTCCTCTGTAACAAATCGGTCCAAATAGAGTGGTGGTAGGTGCTTTTTCACTTGTCTCTGAACCGGTTGAAGCCAAAGCAGGGTAATGCTCTGTGCATCTGTGTGTGTGACTGAATATTTTCTGAGATGCAATAGCAAACTTGCGAATTGCTTACGCTGTTGCTCTCACACCCATCAAATGTGCCTTCTTTTCCTATGGATTTACAGGTTCATGCAGTGTTTCTAATGCGGTAGTGTAGCAACAGGACAGATTTCTCCATAAAGCACTTTAAAGCATCCCAAGAGGATGATGCCGAACAGAAATAGGAAAATTCCATGCTGAGGCTGGTGATTCCAGCTTGAGTTTCTCCCGTTCTGGAGCAGTGGGTAGCTTACCTTTCCTATTTGCCGGGAGACCCGGCCCTCTAGGGTGATGCAACGTGGGGCTTGTGCACATTCGCTAGATGCCTGACACTTCCCTTTCCCCTCGGCTGGGCATTTTGGAAGAAGAACTATGGTGAAAAACTCCTGTAAACCTCTCCTTTGGGGCTGTTGCTCTTGTAATTGCTGTGAAACCATTGCATCCCTCTTCCAGGAGCGCTGTTGCCATTTAGGCCTCCCTCCGCAAAGCTCCTTGAAGAGAGTTTTAGATGGTGTCTATTTTAGGAACATAATGTGTAGACAGGAATGGATGGCCACAGAGATTTACGGGAAAACAATTTCGTGGAGAGGGTGAGGTAACATGATAAACCACTAGAACGGAGCGCAGTGGCTGGTTATATCACATGAACCTAGCAATGCAATTAGTTTTCATTAAACTCACTGCAACTCCTTTGTATGGCTTTTTTTTTTCCTTCCCACCTCACAGTGTTGGTCTGTTTTTTCAAATATGTTTTTAAGTACCCAACATATCCGGAATGCTCCTTCTAGTGAAAGTAATTAATACATTGGATTTGCCGCCAATACTAATAGTCTGTTTACATGGCCCCTTCTTGCTAGGGAATTTGGTATCTGGAGACTCATTTATTAGGGCAATTTCCCTTTAAGACATGGTGGAAAGGGTTTCTCCATCCATGGGAGGGGAAGGGAAGGCACAATTGGAAGCCTAATTAATTATCCAAGAAGGCACTGGGGATCTCAGCCAGGATTCACCATTAGCAGCTAGAAATACCAGGGACAAACGGACAGACTAGAGACCCATAAGTAAACTTTATTGCCACCAATATAGAGAATGAAAACTCTAGAATCTCCTAGAGGAGTCCAGTAAGAAATATTCTAATTCCTTGTATAGAGGGCACTGTCAGGGAACCCAGAGATTCTGAGAGAGAAAACACAAGAGCACTTAGTCCCTGTGAGTTGCAGAAAAGGAAGTGGATACCTGGGGCTTGTTGTGAGTTACCCATAAGACCTCACAGACCTGGCAGTCCTCATGGGTTACACTGATATCAGTCTGACACCTGAAAGCACCCATTCAACATTTAGCCGGGGAGTTGGGGTGGGGTGTGCGGCCTGTACAAGGTGTTACAGGCCAGACCCATCACTTCCTGCCAGGTAAACAGCTACCTTGGAAGGGGGAGGGGAGGAGAAAGAGATTACAGTGGAGGGTGGAGAGGGACTGAGAATGAGCTATTGATGCTTTTGCTGTCTTCATCTTTGGGTCAATGGGGCTGTGATTTTTGAAGTAATCACTACACTTTGAAATTCTGATTAGTCAATTAAGCCTGTTTCACATCTCTGTTTAGATTATACCAGTGAAGGGTAAGGGTGGGGAAGGGATTTATTTTCCAAGCAACTGTGGTGAGGAAAAAAAAAAAAAACCACCAAATTTCTCCAAACTGTGCTTTTCCAACTTTTTCTTTTGTCCATGTTCATAGATTCCCATTTATTAACTATTTTATTTAGCAAAGATGCATAGCATTTACTCCTCCCAGCCACTATTCTGAGCAGAACTTTACAGATATTTTGCCACTTAATCTATCAGGTAGGTACTATTATTAATCGACAGTTTATGGATAAGGAAACCAAGGCCTAAGGAGGTTAACTTTCCCTGGCTTAGACAGTAACTGCAGAGCCAAGAGAAACCCAGACAGGCTGGCTGCAGTCTGCGCTTTCCACCATCTCTGGTCACTTGTGTGATGGTAGAGCTAGGAGTCAGCCCAGATAAGCAGGACTCAGGTAGTGTAGTCTGTATATGGCAGCTGTAAGTCTGATATGGAAACGCTGGGGTTCAGAGCCAACGGGCAAGAAAGAATTCTTGAGGCATCTTTGGTGCAAAAAGGTGGTTTTATTAAAGCACGTGGACAGGACCCATGGGCAGAAAGAGCTGCACTGGGGTGTGAGGAGTAGCCCAGTATATACTTTCAAGTTGGGAGGAGGTTAAGGATAGCACAGGTCTCTTAGGAATTTGGAAGCAATGTTTCTAGGACCTTGAGGGGCTAGCTGTTGTTGGGGAAAAGGTTGTTTAGTGCTGTCTAGTAAAACCTCAGTCATGAGACCCTTCAGATGTGTATCAGTGGGCCATATGCTTGGAGGATGATTGCTAACATCTATCTTGGGGGATAGAGATAAAGGAAGTTTCCAAAGGAATTGTTACATGTTAAAGGAGACTCACAGGGTCCTGGAGGTGGGTTCATGTTAAACTAAGATTGCCTTTAGCCCTTAGCAAAAACTCAACATTGGCAGTTGAGTTCCTAGAGCAAGATCACTTCGCGTCTCCCAAGGACTTGTCAATGGACTGTAGGTTGTAAAGATTCTTTTGCCTTTGTTCCCCGTGTCAATTCATCTGAAACTTCACATACTTCAGTTTAGAATGATTTCCTAAATGTACTATACTCACTCAGTCCCTATACTAGGTAGAGGAATATGGTGAATAAGACAGAATCCCTGCCCACATGGTACCTTCAGTCTAGTGATGGAGTTGGTAGACTTATCAGTGTGTAATGAAATAACAGAGAATAATACATGCTCTTTGAAGAAAAATAAAGTGGGGTAAGGCAAGACTGAGGATGGGGGGGCACGCAGAGAGAAAGCAAGAGGTGCAGAAAGTGATTTTTACCTGAGTGAGGTGAAAGAAGAGTGTTCAGGGCGGAGGGAAGGGAGAAAACACAAAGGTCCCCAAGGGCACAGGGTCTCACAGGTATAAGGAGTGGCACCCATCTTGTTAGCAATCCTGAGAGAAGAAACACAAGGACTTGGAGGCCACACAGATGACCAGCCAGATCTGGGGAGCCCTGGCAGTGTGCTTAGGGCTCTCATCGTCCCTGGCATTTATAAAAACAAAAATGGTGACAAATTACGAGTTAAAACAACAACAACAACAAAACAAATTTAAACCACTCATTTTTATACACCAAAAAGTTTTAACAATTCGTGAAGTTCTGTGAAAAATGCTGTTTCCTAGAATGCAGTGAAATTGTCTCAAAAAATGTTTAAAAGGCACTATTTGATGAAAAAAAATCTGAGATTTTTGGTTAGATGGCTGCAAATAATCAGCTAAAATTAAAAAACAAAAAAACCAGCAACGACGCCCCAGGCAACCAGTCCATCTTGCTTACACTTCAGCACTTTCCCCTGAAATGGCTAAATTTGGGAGGTGTGGGCTGATGGTAAGGATGGAAACCAGTCTGTCATCCCCCAGGTTCCTCAGGACACAGTAGGCGCTCAGAAGTGTTTGAACAAGTCTTTTTTTGCAAATGAGTTGACAGGATCTCAAAATAATATGGGAAAATATAAACATCAGCTTTCATTTTTATCTATATTAAATGTTTCATTATGTTTTTATTCCTCCAGAACTCACATTCTAATGGTTTATCTTTTTATATCTCCTGTTTGCTCCCACTCCCTCTCAGGTACCTACAAACATTGTAATTTCTCTCTAGCAAGTGTGAAATTCTCTTCTTAGAATGAACCTTGCTTCTAACCCTATAAGTGGCAAAGATCCTTTCCTTCTCTTAGGGCCTCTTCCTCCTTCTGTGCTCTGGCCACAACCTTAACTTGAACTGTGATCGAAAGCATCTGTAATTTTTGGCTTTCATTTTTTCTTTTGTCATTTGGGCTTTTGATGCCGTATATATGAAACCATCACCTAAGGCAAGGTCATGACAATTTATTCCTTTTTTTCTACTCTATTTATAGTTTTAGCTTTTACATTTATATCTGTGATTCATTTTGAGTCAATCTTTGTAAATAACATGAGGCAGGGATCCAACTTCATTCTTTTGCATGTTGATATTCAGTTGTCCCAGCACAAGTTCCCCACCGAACTTAAACTTGCCCGTGCGCCTGATACGCACGCAGTAGGCCAATGTCCGAGACATGGGTTTTGAAGCAAAGAAGGCTTTATTATCAGAAGGGCAAATCAATGAGAAGGCAGATCCTTCCTGAAGTTGCCTTGCCCTGTTGCGCCTAGGGACGCTTCTGTATGTTTGGGGAAGAAGATGAATATACCTGAGGAGGGTGAGGCGTATCTCAAATCCTGGAGGCAGGGGAGGGCTTGAAACAATCCAGAGGTAAGCATTCTTCCAGACAATGAGGTGCCCTTTGACACCTGGTCTGATCAGGCACATCAGGTAATTTCAAGACAAATACCCACCTTCAGCACCCATGAGGTTTCCACAATCAATGAGTAGACAAGGAATAGGGGTAAAAAGGCAAAGGTAATGACTGATGATACATGAGGTTAAGAGGTGCACAAACATGCATAAATAAGTAGGGAACAAAAGAGAACCTGGAGCTAAGTTAATAATGCAACTGATACACCTGAAGTCTGTTCAGGCTTTCAACACAGCCCGGGAACCAAGCATTTGACCGGAGGTCATTGGAAAGACTATTGTTTCCCCACCGAATCATCATGTTACTCTTGTTGGCTGTGCTGTTTACGCACATCTACGTTCTTAGCACCCGGTATTACACATACTGTTGCAATGGTTGCCTTTGCTCTTTAAGAAAAGAGCAGTGAGATTCTCCCTTTTGGAGAATCCATATAACTTTAAGTATAAGAAAATCAGCCCACATACCTGTAACTGTGAAACACTTTTTTAACCTAACTTCGTGTCAAAATTTTTCTCATAATGGAAAGCATATTCATTTGTGACTGCACTGGAAATTTAACGAGATAATGAGTAACAAGCTAATATTTTTGCAGAAAGATTACTAGTAATTTCTAAGAAATATCCCTACTTTATTGCACATGCCCTCCCAAACTTATGCAAATATTATCCATGTTCTTTATAATATATGTTTCTAGTCTGCTTTTGTTTCCTGTTTATGAAACCACTGGGGAAAACCATTGAACTTAAAATAGAGGAGAACCATTCAAATAGGGTTCCTTATTGTATTGGTTTGCTAGGGCTGCCGTAACAAAATACCACAGACTGAACAACAGGAATTTGTTTCTTATAGTTCTGGAGGCTGGGAGTGCAAGATCAAGGTGTTTCTCAGGTTTGGTTTTTTCTGAGCCCCCTTTAATTGACTTGCTGATGGCAGCCTTCTCCATGTCCCCACATGGTTTTTTCTTTGTGTGTATGTTTCCCTAGCGTCTCTTTTTGTGTCCAAATTTCCTCTTCTTATAAGGACACCAGTCAAACTGTGATAGAGACCACCCTCACAGCCCCATCTTAACTTATTCACCTCTAAAGTCCCTGTCTCCAAATACAGTCACATTCTGAGGCTCTAGGGGTTAGGGCTTTGACAGATGAATTTTGAGGGGGACACAGTTCAGCCCATAGCAGTTGTCCTTAGTACACTAATGACTGCTAAAATAATGAGCAAAGAAGATAGAAACTGATAAGTCATTTTTTGTTGTTGATAAAATTATTGTTGTTATACTAATGGTGAGTTTTCATTATTCATCAGTTTCTCCCACTGGATAATGAGGAGTTGTCTGTATATGTGTTACTAGTCCAATAAAGGCAATTAATTAGGTTTCTATTTAAAGGGGCGTGATGAATAACAAAGTGGGCAGAAGAAAAAGAGTGGTGACATTGATTACACTTGTGTGCCTGTAATGTCACGTTTGTATTCATAATCTGTGGGAAGTTTACTTAGCTCAGGCTCTTACTTGTTTCAATGAGAAAAGTGACATAAAAGGATACAAAAATTAGGAATCCATGAAGAATTTATAAATAATCAATTTCAAAGTGCTTCAATAAGCAACTGAGATTAATTTAAGTATAAAAGTAATATCCTAGAAAGTTAGTACAGCTCATGGACTTGAGGGGTAGTTGAAATCTAGACTGGAAATGACAAGAGTAAGGAAGGCTATGATGGTCGGTTAGCCCTTACTTGGAACTTTCTGGTGGTTTTTAGTGGACTTTTCTGGTGGTTTCTGGTGGGCTTTCTGGTGATTTCTGCAAGATGCTGTTATCTCCTAGGATAAATTTGTTCGGCTACTTTAGGATTTTTTTTTTGTCATTTGGATTAAAAATCAAAATTCCAGGAAGTGAGCATCTGGTTGGTCAAGTTTGGATTATAAATCTGATCACCTTAGTTAAGGGTGAACTGTGCCCTTCCACTGGTGGTCCTACCAAACTATTCCCTGTTTAGAAAGATTAATTCCACCCAAACAAAATTGAAAACAGTCTACGTATACAATGTTAGAAAAGTGGTTAAATAAACCATGGTCCTTACAAAAAATGAGATTTCATAGAGCCAGTAAACACAATGTTTCAGGAATGTTTACTTCTCTGCACAATTGTCCAAGCTATAATGGGTACATAAAAAATGCCATACACACATATATATCTAGTATGAGCTCCGTAATAAAAAACAAGAAGCGATAGTGTTTTTACTTAGGAAAAGAAAAACTGGAAAGAATGTAATAGTTATCTCTAGTTTATGAGATTATGATTTTTATTTTCTTCTTTATAAATTTTCTTTTTAAAAAGTAGAATATTACGTCTTATTTTTCTTATAACAAAAGTAATACATGCTCATTACATAAAGTCAGAAGGAAAAGTATAGAAGAATAAAGATAAAATGACCCCTACTCTATACAAGCAAAATTATCACTGTTAATATTTTATATGCCAAAATATTTTTTGTACAGGTTCTCCAAAAAAAGCATGTGTTGCTTTAACACCCAGAATAAAAGTTAGCATACAGGGGCACCTGGGTAGCGCAGTCGTTAAGCGTCTGCCTTCGGCTCAGGGCGTGATCCCGGCGTTCTGTGATCGAGTCCCACATCGGGCTCCTCCACTGGAGCCTGCTTCTTCCTCTCCCACTCCCCTGCTGTGTTCCCTCTCTTGCTGGCTGTCTCTCTCTGTCACATAAATAAATAAAATCTTAAAAAAAAAAAGTTAGCATACAGGGGCGCCTGGCTCGCTCAGTCGGTTCAGCGTGAGACTCTTGATCTTGGGGTTGTGAGTTTGAGCCCCAGATTGGGTATAGAGATTACTTAAATATAATAAAATTTAAAAAGCAGTTAGCATACATTACTTTTCAATGGATTTGAGTAAATCTGTTTTGTATAAAGATCCTTATTGGATTTGTATCAAAATAGTAAACTCAATATAAAGTTATTAAAGAAACAGTTGAATGTTTGAATATTTTATCATCCCACACACTCTCTATGATAAAATTAGTATTCTGCAAGTTTTGTAACAATAGATGAGCTTTGGGAAAGGGTCTAAAATAAAGTTAGCTTTAAATGTCAAAGGAGTATTGTTCTGAAAATTGTGTAATTGGTAATCTAACTTCTCCCTTTAGAATTCAACAATATTTTAGGAAAGTCATCTTGTATTTGTGACACACCCATTATTTGCAATGGATTGTTTTAGTAAAAATTAACCTCAGACTGAGAACATCAAAAGCAGACCCAAAAAAATCCCTATAAATACTTTTGCAGTTTGTACATAAGTTTTTTTTTAAAAGCTTGTATTGATTTGAGAGAGAGAGAGAACGAATGAGCAGGTAGGAGGGGCAGAGGGAGATGGAGAAGCAGACTCCCCACTGAGCGGGGGGCCTGATGTGGACCCTGGGATCATGACCTGAGCCGAAAGCAGATGCTTAACTGACTGAGTCACCCAGGCATCCCTGTGCATAAATTTTTTAACTACTTCCAATAAAACTCATCAAATTGGCAAAATCAGTTTATGAGATTATCAAATAGAATAATAAGAATATATTAGCAATGTATACAATTGAGCCAGAGGACAGGGTGGGGCAATGAAGGTCATCACTAGTGTATGCTGCATTTGGAGAAGTGGAATTATTCGTGTGGAGAGTATGGTGAGGCGAATCTGTGTGAAGAGGAATAGATGGTTAATGGCAAGTCTTAGATGACAATATCTAGATTATTTTTAAGCAAATACTAATAATTTTAAAGTCAAAGAGAAATATTGAATACAGCAAAGAAACCAGAGTTCAAGATTTCTAATCATATATTCATAGAGGAGAAAAAACTAAAAGAATTCTGTCACATGAAATATTTCAGTCTAAGAAATTCAGTGGATTTGAAAATCCTGGAAAGAGTTACTTTGAGACTTGACAAATGCTACCAGGCAGCAGTTTTCCTATTATCCTGGAATGTGATACGCCATTTAAAAAGGCCAGTGGTATTTTGGGCTATGTATGTCAGTGTGTTGGTACAAAACCAAAGAGGCAACAGACTGGTTTCAGGTCTAGAATGCCATTATTTCAGTGGGCCTTGGTGTTTCAGTTTTCCAGTGATTTGAGGAGTCTGGAAGATTGCACACCAATATTTAAGGCATTTAGAAGTTTATAGATCAACCTGTATGAATGAAGACAAGACTGACTTTTGAAGACATTCCAAAAAAGGATGTTAGAACATAATTAAGAACTTAAATAGACATCAGTAAGCAAAGAAAAAAGAAAACACAAGGGTGGGCTCCATAAGCCTCCCTACGGAATAACAAAGAATGGATCTCACCTTGCTCTCCTCTGGGACCAAAGCTTATCTTATTCTCCTTTACTCTCTCTTTTTTTCTTTTCATTTTTAGGCATTTTTCTGAGATCAAGAGTCGGATGCTTAACAGACTAGGCCACCCAGGGGCCCCCTGTTTTTGTCTTTCATTTCTAACACTCCTTCCACTCTGTGGTTATTTAAAAATATTTCCACAATCATATTCTGAATATGTTCATAGTCTTTGATGCATAAAGAATGTAATACAAAAAAATAGAAAAAATCATTAACATGACTTCAGCAGTTATTTTCAAAATGTAGTCCACAGACCCGTCTAAGTTCCCTTGAAAGCTTTTAGGGAGTCGTTCAGGTCAAGACTACTTTCATAATCATAGAAAATAATTTTTCCTTTTTTCACTATATTGACATTTGTCCTTATGGTGCAAGAACAATGGAATCTCCTAGCCTTAAACTTACCAAGACAGGGACACCCAACTGTACTAGTCATTGTTGTATTCTTCACTGCCATTCACTCCCTGTAAAAACAGGTAAAGAAATAAATTCATTAAATTAAAAGCCAGTTATTATATTCTGTGTGCTGAGATGGGAAATATGCATAAAGAGCATGTGCCACATTCCAAAGTATGATGATGGTTGACTCAAAAGAAAGCACTGTGCAGTTGCTTGAGTTACAGACTGAACTGGCTGCTTTTCCATGGAAGATCATTTTTATTTGAAAGAATGACTGACAGACAAATTGTGGTCATTCAGACTTGGCTATTTGGCAGATGATTTTTTGAAAATGAAGTGAGCCTGTCATTTCAAGAAAAACAACAGAATATTTTTACCAATGACAGCATTGGAGCTTTGAAGAGAAAAATTAGAATTTTTGAAAACTTCTATCTGAACTCAGCAGCTTCTCAAAACTTAAAGGATTTTCTGATGTGATTAGTAGTGATGATAACAGATGGATAATGAAATGTTTCAACATCTCAAAGACCTCAACTGATACATTTACAAATGAACAGTGGATAATGATACAAAATTGTACATGGGTAATGGATCCATTCAAAGTGTAAGATAGACCAATAGATTTTAGTGTAGCAGAGTACAAGTTCATTGATAATGGTTTCAGATTCCAGCTGTCTAGTTTCTGTAGGCTATCAAAGAAGACTGTTCACATTGAAGTGAAAAGGCTATTAAAAATTTCAAACTACAAATCTATGTGAGGCCAGATTTTCTTCATCCAAATGTAAATTATAATGGATTGAATGTAGAAGCTGATTTAAGAATCTAGACATTAAGCCAGATGTTAAAGAAATTTACGAATTTATAAGATAACACCACTCTCAGGTTTTTTTAGAACTATGATTATTTTTCACTTAAAATATTATTTTTAATATGTGATTGGTTTATGTATAAATTAGTATTTTCATGATTCCTCTATTTTAATTTCTAATATCATAAATATCAATAAACAACCCACATAAACAAAAGCTTTTTGGGGGTCCTCAATAATATTAACACTATAAGGGGGTCCTGAGACCAAAACTTTGTATGGCAAGGATGAATTTGATAATTCATCAATTCAATGGTACATTTATGTCTGTTACACTGTAGACACGTACTCATTGAGATTATTATAATGCCGGTTAACTCAGTCCCTGGAAGCTCTGCTGATAGAGAAAATATTGGTCACATTATACCAGTAGGTTTTCCATTAGCTGCACATGTCATCAGTTTAGTTCAATAAGTTCTAGTGAAAGTGAACAAAAAGTTTTGCAAAGTAAATCAGAGATCATAAAAGATAAATGTTCTAAAACTTTTTTATTTATTATTTATTATTTATTTATTTAAGGATTGAGAGCATGAACTAGTGAGGGGGAGAGGCAGAGGGAGAGGGAGAGAGACAATCTCAAGCAGACTTCTGCTGAGCGCGTGGCTTAACGTGGGACTGGATCTCAGGAGCCTGAGATCATGATCTGAGCCAAAATCAGGAGTCCCTCGCTTAACAGACTGAGCCACCCAGGCGCCCCAATGTTCTAACACTCTTGTTTGGACTTTCATCATCCTTCAACTAAACCAACGTAAGAATGTTCTGTTGGTTTTCATCTTCCCTACTTGGAGTCAGCCCTCGACACAGCAGTGATTTTTCTAACAAGTGCATCACATCACCACTTTTTGAAACTCTTAAGTGATATCCTCGGGTAAAAACCAAGTTTCTTTAGGATGGCTGGCTTCTGTGAGCTGTCTAGGTTTTTCTCTTCCCCATGGCCTATCTACCCTACCATTAGTCTTGCAGAACTAATTGCATTTCTGTGAATACCAGAAGCTGTTTCCGTCTCCAAGTCTTTGCTACTGCTTCCTTCTTTGCCTAAAAAGCCACCGCTGCTTCTCGCGAGGATTCATTTCGCCGCTGCGCCGTGAATGTGCTGCTGCTCGCTGCTATCACAGCGCCAGTGGTACTTGGGTGTGCGTGTTTCGTAGCCTCCCTCTGCGGTCCTGCACCTTCTTTGCAACACTGGCCAACCTAGTGCCTGCTGTGACTAAGTATTATCAGCACTGCCTACATCAGTTTGGAGCACATAGGTACTCAACAGGTGTTTGTTAAATAAAAAATGAAACAAAACCAAAAACAATTTTTGGGTAATATCTAACAGCGGACAGTTCCGTACTTTAATACCACTTCTATAAAAATACCACTTTTATAAAACTATATGTAAGAATAATACAGTAATTTTAATAATTCTTCTATTTCTTATGCAAATTCCAAACTGCTATTATAGAGCCCATAGATATTACAATTAACACTGCTTTTCAAAGCAATTTTTAAGGTTTTTAAATTATTATCTTTAGCATTATCAGTTGATTTAATATTTGATTACTTCTTTTTTTTTTTTGTCATTTTGAGGCATATGTTGTTTTCTTACCCGAGTCTAACTTTTAAAAAATTATCCAAGTGTTATTTTTTACAGTTGTAAAATTTATAAATAGTTATTATAGAAAACTTAGAATATTTAGAAAAGTATAATGAAGAAAATAATGTTCACCATCTTACTATCTTTTATGTGATTTTCCCCACAATAACAATAGGGTATTGTTTTTAATATTTTAATATTTTCCTCAAAATAATCTTTATTCTTCTTTGCATTATAGGATTCCTATAGTGTTTCAATTTAGTATCAGGTGTTATATCTTAAACATTTTTTTCATGCCATCAGAAATAATCCAAAAATATAATTTTAATGACTCCATATATTCCATTATTGAGTTTTACATTTATTTAGTTATTCCTACAGTCTATTGTTCCATATATTTATGATTAGCATATATGCTGATTGCACAATCTGATAGACAAGTGAGAGGAAACATTGACCAATAACATTGATTTAACATTATAATAATATTCATAGTTAATGGACCCCGGAGAAGAATGGTCAGGAAGTTGTTCAGAGCAAGAAATAATTTTTCCATCACTCATTTTTTTCATTTACTATTCATTCACTTAACAAACACATATTGAGAACCTGCTTTGTATAAGACTAGTGTTAAAGACTATGTATAAGATTGCCAAGATACTTACTCTTAAGTATTTAGATTCTGAATAAAAAATATAAGCTGGGTGTATAAAAATTGTCTTTAGAAAGATAGAATTCATTACGTCTTTCAAACTCTGAACATATTTTATACCATCTTTAAGCTTCAATACTACAGAGCTTAAGAAAATCAATGTTTGTATTTACATGTACTAGCCTCTTCATATAAATTGAGTACTGTGCCTTGGTGGGTCATAATAGGGTTCAAAATTCCAGCTTAAATTTAGAATAAAGATTTTTCTTTGTCATAATGCCCAACATAACACCAAAGATAATTAATAGACATTCTGTGAGGAGTAATAATTCTTGACTTTAGGAAAAAAGAAAATTAGGTAAGGAAATATATTTATGTCCTTTACTATAAAATGTTCTGTATTGTAGCCTTTGTTACTATAGCTGTTGAATTTTGAACTATTCTGCTTTTGCACCTCTCCTTCTTGGCATTGTTATTCCAATTATTTTATTAACTAATTCAGCAGCTACTTATCGTGTACCATTCATGAGGAAGGAACTTTGTATGGTACAGTGATGAATGCAAAGACAGACGCTTCTCTAAAACCAAGAATGAGACATATTCACAAGTAGAGATAAGGGGAGATAGAAGTCAGCAACTAGTGCAAGAGTTGCAGACAAATGCTTATGGGAATTCAAACATGACTTGCTCTTCGTTTTGGAGAACTGCCAGTGAATGAAGAAGTTAACAGTCTATATAACAGCAAATTTGCCTCCACATTGGTCAATAAAAGTAGTTAAGGGGAACGACAAAGAGTAGGCAGTAAGCATCTGATTGATAAAAATAAATGAAACATAGGTAGCTAATAAGAGGTATAGCCTGTGACAAAAATAATTATGAATAATAATATTCATTGTACAAGACGTGCCAGTTACCAATTTATTGACCCTCAGCTTCAGGTTCGCCCTTTGGTACCTAGCCAGCCATAGTATGTTGGGCTCTTTAAGCGTTTGTCCTTTACAGTAAGTTTTGTCACTGGTGTTAAACTTTGTCAGCAGAGGACACGGAAGGGGCATTGTAAGAGGAGGGGCCTTCTATTCCTGGTTCTAAATGTTACATTTTGATTTTACCTGCTTCCAGTGCATGGCCCACTAGAGGTGTGTGTGTGTGTGTGTGTGTGTGTGTGTGTGTACATCTGGTGATATTCTTTCCAGCCACATACTCAGTTCGGGCAGCCCCTTGGTGACTTCAAAGCCTTCCCAGCACGGACAGCAGACTCTGGGACTGCCCACCGTGGTGTACCGTTCCTCCTGAGGGCTCATTCACCAGCCCTGGAGGGTTGTTCCTGCTTGCCCCATGACTGTGGCCCGCTCTGGCCTGGGGACCCCAGCAAACTACACGGTCCTATAAAAACAGGGCTTCAACCACAGAACCTTCCCATGTTTATCCTCCTTCGGGTGCTCTGCCTCAGCCCAAGACACTCTTTAGGCCTTTCTTAAATCTTTAAGTGACTCTCCTATCATAACATTAACTCTTCATATTCAACTTTCTGTGTTTAGTATTTGGTTTCTGTCTCCTGACGGGATCTCATACTGTTGCTACAAGTTCTTTTGCTCAGTTAAAATTGTCGATTCTCAAGTTCCGTAGTTTGTAGCAGTAAAGTTAGATTTCATGTCACTATCCCTGAAAAAAAAAGTTGGATGTGTGTGACATATCATCTTCTTGCTTGGCGTCATGGAAGATGGCTTTTTCACTAGGGAATGCTAAATATGGTCCAGCACTCCCATTAAGATATAAAAATTAGGCACTCATTGACCAAATAAAGTCTCATTAATCCTATTTCTAATAAAAATGCTTAATTTCATATTGAGTTATTAATATAACAGATGTCGTAGGATTGTTTTGACCAAAGTAAGCCAAAAAAGATGGATTTAAACTATTTTCATATGGTCATAGGTGTGAATTCTTTTAATGTAAAGTTTTTCAATAAAGTATCAGTATGTATGCAAAAGTTTTAATAGGTATGAGGTCTGTAGTCCAGGAAATCATTTGTTAATTGTACTGATTTCACTTCTTTTGCCCGAGTTTTCAGTTACATTTAGGCCTGGTGTTAGCCATGTTAACAACTAAATTCAGTCCCTCATTTTAATCCTTTGGTAAAAGGCGGGGGACCCTGCATAAAGCAGTTTTAAAAATTTTATGATTGATTTTTAAACTCACAAGTGGCAATTTTACCTCAAAGATTTTTAAAACAACCAAAAACAGTAACAGCCAGGCTACAAGTTTATTGACTCTGGGATCTTTTAAAAGTGAAAATATTTACCAAGAATCCCCACTGGATTGGAGCAAGGTACACCAAGTAAATGTGTACAAAATATTAAATGAAGAAAAGTTCACATTCTTTCCTATATAGCAAAATTCCTAAAAAAAAATAAGATATAAGTTATAAGTCATTCCCCCTAGGACTTAACTGAGGTTCTTTGAAACATATCAGAAACATATCTCATTTCCTTTAAGAAGTGCTCTCCCACAGATGAAGTATTTTCTGTTATTTTTATTCCCCGAGGAAGAACTTTCTCAGGACCAGATATTAATTGTTTCCTTTCTCACCCTTGCACTTTCTTATAAACAGCAGGCTGGCAAGACAAAGTGGCCAATTCGCTTCAAAGATGAGGAAACTTCTCCATTAAGGGTTTTTGACCAAGAAATATCAGTCAAAGATCCCATACAAAAAAATGCACCTTATTTTAGCTTTAAGAAGGATTCTTCTAAGGGAAGAAATAGAAAATGTTATAAGGATATGGGTGCCAAATAGAACTAGGGGTGATCTTATCTAGACCTGCTTTTTATGAGACTCTCATGTCCGATCAAGATCGATGCCACCTTTTATAGATGAAGAAAAATTAAGAGGAGTGAAGTGTTATCTCTGCTCACTCAGGTATGAATCTGCACTTTGAACAGTTTCTTCTTCTATATTAACCTCCCAGTTCCTCTGTTTTTTCCACACTTATTTTCTCACAGATCTTGATCCTACGCTTCGTTCTTTTTCTCCAGCATATAATAAGATTTTTTCCTTCTTATCAAAATGTTCCTTCTCTGTCTAGCTACAGTAACACCTTGTCCTTCTATTCAGTCAAGCTTCTTGAAAGAAGACTCATTCAGTGTCTCCGTTTCTCATTGCGCACTTTTTAAACCACCGCAATCGTTTGTTTGTATTTCTAGCACTCTAAAACTTCCATATGTTCATGAGATGATGAAGGACAACCCCGTTGGTAATCCAATGGACTCTTCGGATCTTCCCATCCTAGATCATGCTGTAATATTAGACAGTGGTGATCATTGTCTCTTACTCTCTCTTCCCTGGTTTTCTCTTCTAGAAAATAGGGATTATTTCTGCAAAGAAAGTCCTAAGAATGAAAACATTCCTTTTCGATTAATGTCTAGTTTCATCATTTTCATAAGAAAGTTATGACAAATTGGTGTCTCTGCCCTTTCTTCTCAGTTCTTTTCTCTACTATCCGTAAATACCACCAATAAAATTCACTGACTAAATTGAGTTTGATATCAAATCATTCACTCATTTCTTTCACGCAGCAGATATTTATAAGCAGAGTGCCAGGCACCCTGCCATGAGCAGAGATATATTTCTAGCAAATCTGATAGAGTGGAAGAACATGGAGCTACAGTCAGATGACTCAGTATTCATATCGCAGCTCTTGCTGAATCCTCTGTGACTTTGATCAGGGTTTATTTCTTCTGACTTTTGTTTTCTCATCTGTAAAATAGTGACAAAAATACATATTTGCCATGCAAACTGTGTAGTAAAATCTAACACTCACGTTCATCAAGTTCACAGCACGATGCTTGGCACTGTGTCATTGTGTTTAAACTATCAGCATTCCATTTTGTACTTTTTTCCTAAGTGATCAAAAGACCATATTAATTTGACAGGTCCTACATGTCCTCACAGCCCTATTCCTTTGTCTTCCTGGAGAATTTCCTTTCATTTTATAAAACCCATTTCAGCCATTAGGAATCTTTTCTTAGCAACGTTTCTACTCCTCCCCATCCCGAAAGAGTTGATCATGGCCTCTTCTGTGCTTCCTCTGTGTCTCACAGATAACTTACGGTGACATGTACACAGCGTAACAAACACAGTGTCTCTCCTAATATACTGTCTGCTTCTCCTGAACAGAAGCCATGTCTTTCATATGTATATCCCAAATTTGAAATCAGGCTTAGAGCCACTTAGGCAACCCAGGAATGATTTATTCTTAAACAGATTAAACCATGCTTTAAGATACAAAAGCCTCCCATTATACATAAAATAGACAACATCAAATTTACTGACATTTTATTTGGTGAATGATATTTTCTTTATATCTATTATATCTGAATAACAATGAGATATAATGTAGTTATTGCATGATCTAAATAATTCTGCATATATTTAGCCAACAAAATTAGTTCTTTAATTCACTGTCTTCTGAATGCTGGCGTATATGTTTCCCATTATGAGTAAGTGCTTTACATACTTCCAGAGATAACAATCATACTAAAATGTTCAAACAAAGATAAGCCCAAGATATGCCTTCAGTTTTAAAGTGAGGTTATTTCTTGTTTAAATGCATTAATTCAGATAAATACAATAAGATTATTTTATCCTTTGTTGTGCTTTTTAAAATTTAAATATTTCTTATTTATGTTATGTTTTAAATCTCATACAATAGTTTCTTAGCTTTAAAAAATTTTGCCAAATTAAGGATTGGCCGCATGATTGGTGTTTCGGCATGTGATCATTCTCATTTTGGATATTAATATAATTTTTTTGTTATTGTTTTATGGAATGTGCCATCATAAAGTTTTTTAAATGTTAGTATCCTAAAATGTAGAAATAGAGAAGATGTTTGGCTGGCAAATAGTTCTGATATTCAAGCATATAAATTTACTTACTGGCTTTTATGATTGCAAGTGAAGAAAATAAAATAAGATTTATCTTTCATGTCACTTTAGTGAGTAAAAGCCTTACACATCACATATTTGTATTGCTAACTTAAAGGGTAGATGGCTCTACTTATAAAAGTGTATCTTTCATCATTAATCCCCAGCTTTTATATCAGAATTACAAAGGACTACCATAGTCAAGAAGTTGAACTTTCAGTGTCTTAATGGTAACAATGAACATTGACTGTTAAAAAGCCTTCTATGAAATAATTTGTATTTTATTACGTATTGCCATATATATAATATAAAAAGAGTGTATGAACATGTGTAAAGTATGCATTCAACAGAGATCCAAAGCTGGAGTTGGATTACAAATTCTTAGAATCTTTAAAATAACTCTGAACCTTATTTCCTGCAATTATTGGTCTATGCCGTATTGCTGTTCAGGTAATTTTGAGTTATTCAAGATGATTAACACTGATTCCATGATATCCTGGAGAAATATATTAACTATACCCTTTTGAAGTCAATCCAAAACTATTACTGTTTGATAACTTTTTACTGATCTCAATGTTGAAATTGAAAATAAGAAATTAAGTGACATGAAATAAATGATATTAATAGCTCTGAGGGATAGAGGAATAGGAACTAGAATAACCTTGAAACTTTTAGAAACTGGTTCGTTAAGGCAAGAGAAACTCTAGTGTTAAGTTTAACCATAAGGTAGTATATTTTGAATCAAGAAAGAAACTATACAAACAACAAGATGGTGGAGAAACCAATTCATCACACGCTAGTGGAATCAACAAGGCTCTTGTGTTTGAAGGTAGTCAATTATGTTTGTTGTTTCTGATTAATAGCAGGAAGAACAGGAAGATCATAGGATATTTTGGTATGTAAAGATCAACTTAAAAAAGATCAATTTTATTGTTTCAATCCTTTTTCAAAAATATTAAATTGATTTATACAAAGACATAGGCTAAATAGGGATACTCTATCACTAAAAAAACTACACAGAAATTTGTGTTAAGGGAAATGTATGCAAAATCAGGCATTGTCTTTATGCTAATCTTATTACCATGCTTCTATTACAGTGTCTAAGCAGATCACTGAACTTGGGCAGAAATTGGAAAGGAGCAAATGAACAACGCAGGCGGTCATATAGAATCCATGATACTGGAGTGAGATGTTTTTTCAGTTTAGCAGAGAAAAAACGAAAGGGAGAGGCAATAGCTACCTGCAAGCCTGTGCAGGTTTGTCAGAAGGGGAATAGGGGGCTGAGATTTTCATCTCTGTAGAAAGATCACTAGAAATGGGCATAAATTGTAGCAGGGGAGAGTTTTGTTTGTTTTCTGTTCTACTTCCGAAAATGATTTAATCTGACTTACAAAATCAAATACAATATAAATCAGAATAATAAAGACCAAAGAGCTAAAAAGAGTGGTAAAGTAGATGTTGTTAAAAGCTGAAAAGTAATAATGATTTTTGCTTGGACTTGAGTTTAGCTTGTGCTTCTAACAGCTAAAGAAAGGGGTAGGGTAAGGGACACGGTGGAGTACATGAATAGTCCTCGTTGTCTGCACGGGCGAGTTAATAATTCAAGGTGAGCACCCTGCAAATCTCTTATAGCCCTATGTCCTCCAGCATATAATAGCCTAGCTATGTGATTTAATAGTTTCTTCAGTGATTGATTGGGTGATTGGTATTTAGTGATCCTTTTTTTGGTTGAATTCCATTCTACTACATATGCCTAGCAACTGTGTGCCTGTGCCAACTGAATAGAAATTTCTGGTATTTTTATCCTATCCAATTTATTTTCTGCATTTGGCCCTACTTTGAAACATCTAAAACACTAGGTATTTTTATGCTAAGATCTTTTGAATTTTGAAGTGCCACATTCTGACTGTTATTCCTTATTTCTGCCAAAAGATTATATAATGATGTATAAAACTGTGACTTTATGTGGAAAATAAATTTGGCTCAATTTAATATTCTGGGCACCAACTTTGTGTCAGCTGCACTAAAACTTGTTCTTTCTGGTAGATGTTCTGCAAGATCTGAGTTGATCATTTAAAAGGACACTTTCAAACACTCACCTTATTAAGTGGCTCAGAGATTCCAGTTTGCAGGTAGCCCATGTGACAGATCGATCTGTATACAATTCTCCTCCAAATCAGTCATTCTCCAAGTGTCTTTTTTTTTCTTGAATGTTTAAAGCATAATAATAATGGCTGCTTTTTTTTTTTCTGGTCATAATTTTTTCCATCTTTTACAACGTAGAGCTCTGACATTCCAACTAGGTGCTTGCCCAAGTGCTCGAGACTATACTAACGACCTTTTTAGGAAGAATTCGGCCTAGAAGGATTCTTTTAGTCCACTTTTATGAGTAAAATGGGATGGCTCCATTGCTCAGGGACAGAATCAGTCGGGGCAATGTTTCTAATAAAATATCAGCTGCTTGAATTTCTGGTTTTAAAACAAGAACACTAGGGGCGCCTGGGTGGCACAGCGGTTAAGCGTCTGCCTTCGGCTCAGGGCGCGATCCCGGCGTTATGGGATCGAGCCCCACGTCAGGCTCCTCCGCTATGAGCCTGCTTCTTCCCCTCCCACTCCCCTTGCTTGTGTTCCCTCTCTCGCTGGCTGTCTCTATGTCTGTCGAATAAATAAATAATAAAATTTAAAAAAATAAAATTAAATAAATAAATAAATAAATCAAGAACACTGAACTGTGAAACAATAGATCCAGATCCAGACCTCAGACTTCCTGCAGACCATCAGACCGAGGCTCGTCATTCCATCATCTGTGACACTACACTTCACCATACTTCCGTGTCCTCTGTAAGGCAGGCAGTTAAAATGAAATGTTAAGAACCCTTTTATGTGCAAACTGTGTATACATGTCGGGAACAATTGTTTTCAAGGATTAAAACCATATTTAAGTTCACATAGGTAAAATGGATTATTTATCGAAAATCCCATAGACCAAAACATAGCTAAGCCAATGAAAAGCCTGAACTGGAATTGAGAAGTCAGGAACCAAATCAAAATGGCCTACTCTTTGGTTGCACAACTAACTTCTTGTTTCCGTGGATCTCTTTTTTGCCCTATCGGCTGGTATCCCCTGCTTGCTCATGGAGCTTCCCAGCCTCAACTCTAGATCACTCAGTTCCGGTTATCATAGCATTCTGACTCACTCAGTCAGTCTTAGTCTAATTTAAACATTCTCCAGAAAGAGAATCCTGTTGGCTCAGTTAAGCTTATGCAGTGGCTTCCCTGGGATCCGTGTCCTCATTTAACCCCCCCCGAGGCTATAGCCGTGGGAAAGGGTAAGAAGAGTCAGGTGGTACAAAAATGTCTGTCTGGGTTTATCTTTCAGCACAGGTTACACTTGGGACACAATTTCCAAAAAGCAGTGAGGGCTGGGTAAGCATCTAAAATGTATTATTACAAGAATTACTCACATTTCAGAAATGATGGAATTGAAGCTGAGGGAGGTCAAGAAACTATTTTAATGTCACAATTCTAAGGATTAGAAGCAAAATCTGAACCGAAATATATTCTTATTGTAAATCCAATGATCTCAACACGAAACTTTCATGGTTGAGAAGCTAAATCTCCAGGTCAGAAATGACCCCTTCCAACATTTAAATTAACTGTAACATGGATTCATCTCTAATTAACAAACCAATACTTGCATGAATTAACTCAATTGTTTAGGTGCCAAAAGCTTGCTTTTGATATTTGTAAAGCATGCCTTACCTAGTCTGTTTTTCTTTTTTTTTTTTTTAAGATTTTATTTTTTTATTTGACAGAGATAGAGACAGCCAGCGAGAGAGGGAACACAAGCAGGGGGAGTGGGAGAGGAAGAAGCAGGCTCATAGCGGAGGAGCCTGATGTGGCTCGATCCCATAACGCCGGGATCACGCCCTGAGCCGAAGGCAGACGCTTAACCGCTGTGCCACCCAGGTGCCGCATAGTCTGTTTTTCTATAGCAGTGTTTCTCAGCACTTGCCCATTGATCGAGTACAAGCTGTACATCCTAATCACCCAGACAAGTGGGTTAAATACAGATGCTGGGCCCAACTTCAGACCTCCGAAACAAATTCTAGGGTGGGGTCTTGGACTGTATGTTTTCTCAGAGCTCTCCAGATGACTTTTGTTAATGCAATGGTTTGTGTCCTGCAAGTCCAGTGTCTATTAGAACAATAAGCAATGGTCTATATTATTTTAATTCTCTACGTATTTTCACTTAATTAAAATGTTATGTTACATGCTTGGATTTCATAGAAAGGGGAGGTTTTATTTGAATAAGACTGAAAATTTTCATTGTGGCTAAATGTTGGGGTTCTCTTAGCTTAGTGATAACGTGCCTGTTAGCATGAGACGGAGAACAGTGGCATCGCACTTCTTACGATCTGTGCACTGAGCACATGGCCTGGAATAAACCACTGATTGATTACAAGTTAATTCATGTATTCGTTCATTCAAAGAAACATTTACTGAACAGTGTGGCGCATATTTTGGTTCTCCAATATGTCAGAATGATTATGCTTGTATTTCTAGGGAAGCTGGAGAAGTATGTAGGACCCAAGAGATTCCGTTGATTTAGTTCTTGTTGATTATTTGCACGATTTGCCTTTCTCCTCAATGGTGAACTGATCTTTTCTGCCAGTAGTGAAAGGGGTCCCGGCTTGCCTATGCAGCTAGCAAAATTTATCAGCTTCTGAAAATGCCTAAAGTGCTGAGTAATGCTTGCCAATGTAACAGGCCAGTCTGTCCCTTCCCTACAGCTCGGTGAATGTCCTCTACCAGCACAACATGATCCCACTGTTTTCATAGCTCTGTTTCCACACTCAAAATGAGCCTCAAACTAAACAAAACATTCAATAAGCTTACCAGTATTTTCTTTATTCAAATCAGTAGCATCTAAGTCCCTCTTGTAAGGACCCTCTGCTTTTGGTTACTAGAGAGAAAAAAATATTTAAAAGTGCTGTCTCTCATTTCTGAACATTGCCGAACAATTTCCTGAACAACACCTTTCCTTGTAGCCAGTATTTAAAGGAATTAAGTTAGATTAGTTATGTGATTTTTCTTAAGAAAAAAAAAACAAAGTAGGAGAAGAAAGAAAAGTAAATCTTTTTCATCTCAGCTGACAGCAAGCAGTGCTGCTCCAGAAAGAAATGATTGGATTTGCAGCTTCTCCATAACATCTCTAGACTGCATTAGTGCACTCTGCTGCAAAGCTGTGCATTGTGTAACTTTCCCCATCAGGCAGCCAGCTATTTAGCTCTCTTTCCCATAAAAGTCATTGTGGACGAAAGGGCAAAAAATAAAAATACAATGCAGGTGAGTTCATATGTCCTGACATGTTTCATGCAGATTATAGTACAGTAAAATGCTCGTAACTGAAAGAGTAGCTGGAATTATTTTGGTAAATTGGGCTATTTTAAAACAGAAATCTTAGGAAAATGAAATTTTAAGCATAGATTATTTAGTTAGGACTAACAAATAGCAATAGGAATAAATATAATCTAATATAGGAAATATTAGATTTTGGAATTTAGAATATGTCTATTTTAATTTAAATATTTATTTAATTTAAAATATGAATTTTAATTAACAATTATTCAATAAACCAAAGGCTTTGGAGGGTCTGTTAAGTATGTTACTCTTCTGGGTGTTACCAGAGGTAAAAGGGGTTTGTAGCTAAGGCAAATATATAACATTAGTTACATTCTACAAGAAAGCTGTGTTGTGCCCGGGGAGTGCTAAAGACGATAGAAACCAGGACTGTGCTGATCAGGGAAGGTGCTGGGGCTTGAAGGTTCAAGGAGAGCCAAATGCTGCCAGAGTCTTATTCATCCTTTCCCTTTTGCTTGGAATACACTATATCCGCTCTCAGGCTGTAGGCAGTATATAATTTCTCTATCTCTTAGAGGTTTGTGACTCACGCAAATGTTTCGGAGCATTTTCCTCCTTGTTATTCTGGTTATTCATGTTCACCAGTTTCCTCCTTAGTGATCTGAATTGCCCTCTCTTTCTTTCATTCTTGATTTTGAACGTATACAACCTCCTGGGTCAAGAAGAAAGTGATAAAATCAACAAAGGGGACAAGTCACTGATGTGGAAAGCGGCACTACCCAAACCTTTGAGGATAGTTCATGTTCTTTATAATAGAAGAAACCTGACTCCATAGTGTGGGAGGAAGTACATATTATCTATGCCATGAGTTTGCTTTTCAGAGCCTTCTATTTAACATTTTTGTTAAAAATAGAAGCCAATATTGTTCATTTAGCCACCATAATTTACACATGTAGTGAGGCCAAAATGAAATTAGTAAACTTGATCTGTCTTGCTGTTTTATTTTATTTATTTTATTTTTTTTTAAGATTTTATTTATTTATTTATTTAAAAGAGAGGGAGAGAAAGCACAGAGGGAGAGGGAGAAGCAGACTCCCCTCCGATCAGAGAGCCCAACGTGGGGCTCGATCCCAGCACCCCGAGATCATGACCTGAGCTGAAGGCAGAGACTTAACCGACTGAGCCATCCAGGAACCCCATTGCTGTTTTATTTTTATCGCCATCTCTCCATCATTGATGAAAATCTGCTTGTCACTGTTTTAACATTTAACCATTTTCCACTTGCAAAAAATAGAGCCCACTACTGACACCCCTCATCAGTTAGGGACTGTCTTCAAGAACAATTCTGGAAGGAGTGAGTTCTCCCTGGGGCTACTGCCTTAATCTCTGCCCCCCATTCTATCCTTTCTCCCTGGCATTTGATGATTTTGTCAGAAAATCCCCACTAAAATTAGTTCATCCACAAGTATCCTTCCACTGAGCTAACAGTTCCCACCCAATCCCACACTATATCTCTTCCCACCAAAAAAAGAATTCCAGGCCCTCCGTCTGGTGAACTGACTCACTTTGATACCGAGAAATGAGTTAGCCATTGAGAAATAAGCAGTCTCTTTACATTCATGTTGATGTATGAACAATTCATACTTAGCAGAGATAGTTGTCTTTTAAAAGGGAATGCCTGTTAACTGAAAATGTTAACTAATTGAATTTTAGGCAATGTGAAAAGAATTTTTAGCAGAGAAGCCATTCTTCAGGTTTAGGGTTTAGCAAATGAAAATACAGGACAGGTGATTTTCTGATAAACAATAAATAATTTTTTGTATAAGTATGCCTGAAATAGTGTATGGGATATGCTTATACTAAAAAAAGTGAATCTGTTGTTTATCTGAGGTTCAAATTTAACTGGGTGTCATGTATTTTTTCTGGCAACCCTATAGAGATTTCTTAAATTATCACGGTGGTTACTAGCACCCTCCATGGCTTAAGCTGGCCTGGCTCTCCCTGCCTCCAGTCAGGTTAGGAGTTAGCCTTGGAACCCGATTATATTTCCTCCATCTAGCACTCCACCCAGAAAAGAACAGCAGCTAGTGCCACAAATCTAGCACCTTTCTAGGCCAACCCTATAACATTTTAACAGCAATAATGCCCTACCTGCCTAGGAGCTTTGGGACTTTACTGGAGGTGGGAGTGGTAGTAACAGGCAAGAAATATTTGGGAGTTTAAGCAGAAGGAAAAACAATTTGAGAGTAAGCCTTACTGGAACGTAATAATAGTATTTAAATTATTTATAAGGTTTCATTTAACAAAGCATATATTTAAATGACTTCAGCTGCCACCTGCCATTGAAGATAACAAAAAGGAAAATTTTCTCAGTACTTAAGGAATGTTAGAAAACATTTTGAGATGAAAGAACAGAAATGGATCCAAAAAGCATGCCTTTTTAAGAGTTTGTGTTTTAACTATCTCTTTCCAGTTCTTCATCGCACCGACATCTGACAAAAAGGCAGTGGCAACCACAAAAATGGGTAGGTGGAAAGAATGTGGGACATGCATTGAACTTTATGGTTTCTTGTCTCACACGTTTATTAACATTCGGTTTGATGTACCAAAAATATCTTTAAATGATAGGAGCATTAAAATGTGCATCTAGATTAGAGAAAAATCGCTCTGGCCTGATAATTTTGTGTGAGACAGTGAATACAGATGACACAATGGTTGCGCAATTATTAAAACATGGTATATTGGTAATAATTCAGCACTGCATTGCAGTTCGCTGCACGCACACGCAGATACCCACACACTGACTTGACTTGTGGGGTTAGGGAAGATGGCCAGTTTTAATGCTTCAGTGTTCAGTGTCCATTTCCTCCTCTCCAGGACTAAAAAAAATGAATCCACTAAGATCAGGAATAGCTAATTCTCCAAGGAGCCTAAAGCCTATTTCATAAAGCAGCCTTTAGAAGGAATTTGCTTACATTCCAGTATTTCCAATATTGTTCATTTCCCCTTGCCAACTTACATCCTTCCCAGCCCTGCCCAAAACCTTGCACATGGTATGCATTCCGTAGATTTTTGAGGAATGAACAAAATTGACTGCACCTACCACATGTCACAAACCAGACGGGAATAGACCTGGCTAGGGCTCTGCTGTGACAGACGTGCTGGACATCTGCTCGTGTCCCCTCTGTGTGAGTCTGTGATCATCAGCAGCTGATGGGCACTCAAACTGTATAAAACTAGAACAATGCCTAGAGGGTCACTTTAACCCAGACCAGTATTCCACAAAAGGAGTATAGTGAGAATGACTGAGGCCACACCACAGACTAAAAGCTGCTAACATAAGTACTGCATGTAAGAAGTAAAGCAAATTTGATTGGATAGATGATAAATAACATATACAGAAAATTCCATATAGTGAGTTTTTGAATCAGGATGTTATCTCTATCTTTCATCTTTCAAGGTCTATTTTCTGTAAGTTCTTTCTGCTTACCTTGTACCCATGTGGTTCTTCTTTGAACAAGAGTTCACAACAATAATTGCAGGTAATATTATTACTTTACCCATAATTGTTCGATATTCCGATTTTATATATACAACTTTTATCAGTGGAACTACTGCAGCTCTGATAACTTCTGGTCTCAATTTCTCATAACTCAAGGAGATTACCTTTGTCTTCAGGCCATTTTGAAAAGTGAAAGTGTCCAACACCAGGTACTCATGCCTCAGGGTGCTTCATTTGTGTACGACACTCTCCTTTCCCCCGTGCCACCATGTCTTTCTCTCATTCTTTGCCAGGTAGCTTAGTCCTTCGTCTACCCAGCTGCCCCTGGTTCTGTGACGGCCGCATTCCCCCCCACATCAACCGTGCCCTGTGCGGTTTCACTTTGTGATGAGGTGGTTTCATATGAATTCCCTTGAACAGGGGGAGTAACTTCAGGTTGAGTTTCTGCTAAAGAAGAACCCCCTGAACAGAATCCCGCACTCCAGGACATCTTCTGTCTGGCACCACGTAAACCCCCTTCTGGCTACAGCAGCTCAACGACTAAACTCTTGAACTATTTCACACCCTGAGTTGTTCAGGCAACACACATAATAGTGAAGGGGAGAAGCCATAAAAAAACAAAAATTGAAAAAAACATGGGGCGCCTGGGTGGCACAGCGGTTAAGCGTCTGCCTTCGGCTCAGGGCGTGATCCTGGCGTTATGGGATCGAGCCCCACATCAGGCTCCTCCGCTATGAGCCTGCTTCTTCCTCTCCCACTCCCCCTGCTTTTGTCCCTCTCTCGCTGGCTGTCTCTATCTCTGTCAAATAAATAAATAAAATCTTTAAAAAAAAAAATTGAAAAAAACAAAACCAAACCCAACTGTGAGTGTTTAAGGCAGCTAATGCCTAGGCATTCAGTAAGGACCCTACCGAAGTCTAAACACGCGCGCCCTGAGACCTGAACGGGAAAACAGGTTGACTGAAAATATTGCGTTATTTTCCTGAAACGGTTATCAAAGTAGATACTGGCTAAAAGGGAGCGTGGCCATTTTCCCCCCAGCGACTTGTATTAAAATGCTAGTGCTAGTGCTGACATCTTTTTCCCTCGACAGGAATTATACTGAGCAAGCCTGATTTTTCCTCTCCCGTTATTGTCCCCATAGCAAAGGACAAATGCTGACTCTAGCACTATTTCCCTCGCTGCTCCTTACAGCTCCATAACTCCCACCTTGACCAGCACCACGGGCGCAGATGACTTGGATTGCCTGAGAGAGAGAGCAGCAAGAATGACGGCATTCATTCTGTCTGTATCTTTGTCAGATTTATAATACATTACTTTTCAACAGTGGAAAATACTGAATGGACTCCTGACAGTTCTACAGACAGAGGGGATGGTGGGGAGTGCGAGGGAGGTGAGCAATGGAAGTGAGATGAGAGGCTGAGGAAAAGGACAGAAATGGAGCATCAGGGAGAGTTGGGAGAGAAGAAAATGAGCGAGGAGAAAGGGAAGGCGAGTGGATGAACAGGACTGGCCGCCTCTGTTATCCACTGTGTCGACAACCTGCCGTGTATAACCTGGGCTTAGGCAGCTCCCCCCTAGGTCCCAGCCACACGGGGTGGGGGGCTTCCAGTGCTTCCAGCACACACTCACTATCTCCAAATCTCCGACCACAGGCACAGCCCGAAGAGACTTCTACTCTTTCCTCCCAAACCTCTGTGGCCGGACCACCCACCCACCAAAAAAAAGAGTATTTACTTTCAAACATAGAAGACTTCTTTATGGAGAGATTTTAATTTAAATAACTTGTTTATAATGAAGGCTCTTACTGTTTTCTTAATACAAAGTATTCAAAGTTGTGCCAGAGAATACCTTTCAGTTATCCTGAGTAGGAATGAGCAAGAAGAGATCCTGAATTTCACACGGTTTATGATGTGAGCTAGCCACCATCCTACTTCTTATGGCTGACTTCTAAGGGAAAAACCCATCCTAATGGTATTATGTTCTTCGTGACCAATCTACAGGCAGAACCTAATAAACTGAGCAGGTCTGAATCTCGTTCAATAGTTGTGTTTGAGAGATATTATGTTTCTGTATCATTTGTTAAATCGGGTTAGCGATCTGGTCATTGATTAGTGGCTTTTGCCAACAGATTAGTTAGCTTTGCTGTGTTCGATCAACCCCGAAGTTTCAGTGATTTACAAACTTGTTAGTGGTGAGTGGCTGGCTCTGGCAGCTCTGTCCACCGGTCTTCCTGTTCCAGGACCCAGGCTGAGAGAGCAGCCTCTATTTGATACATGCCACTCTCAGGAGTGAGGGAAAAGAAGAAGGCTGGGTGAAACCACAACATTGCCTGGTGAGTTTCTGTGTGGTTGAAGACTATGTTTGTCTTCTCTCCCATTGGCCAAAGCAAGTCACCTCTTCAAGGAACAATGGAGCAAGGAAGTACATTCCAGGAACATCACCTACCCAGGGGGGCTGCAAATTACAAGGCAGTAGGTGGAGCTGTAGCCTCCCCTTAAGGGAAGCAATGATTGGCATCTACCACAGTTGAATTCCACTGGGGCACTCCTTTCACCCCCTCGGGTCCATTACACCTGCTGCAGTGTGCAATGCTCAATGTAAAGAGGAGTTTGGGGCAAGACTAAGATTCTCCCTGTCAAGGATCTCCCCTGTCAGCTGTCGCCTCTGAGATGTTATTGCCTGCCTAAGGCACTGCCATCCCCTGCCCCATCTAGAGACTCTAACTGTTCACAGAGGCAGCTCTTTCCCCCATCTTCCTACTCTGAGACTTCTAACCTCATGTCTGCAGTGCATGTCAGAGTTTACCCAGAGGAAGGAAAGCATGGACTTAATGCAGCTTCTGTCTACTGCTCTACTAAAATTCATGAGGTGATAAAGACCTTACCATTCAATCTGCTGGAAATGATTAATATATATATATATATATATATATATATATATATATGCAGAGCACACACAAATTTATATTTCAATAAATGGTGCTACCACGTAACAAGTTTTCTAAAGGTTAAGACTCTCAGTCCAAGTCTAGGACACAAATGTGCCAGCACTTCCTACTGTCAATGCATCTTTTTACTCAGGAGTACACTGAGTGCAAGATAACGTCCTATACTGGGTAGTAGTTGAGTGGTTTCTGGAATTCAGGGAACAAACTGATGGTATAGTTAAAGGCATAGTATGGAAATAGCAATTGCCCGTAAGACTGGACCCAGTAAACTATTTTGGCTAGTAAAATTTATCATAGGGCAAAGGAAAATAGGATTGAAGGCCGGCTGGTATCTATTAGAGCTAAATTTGAATAGGAAAGTTCTCTGTGGAGCAAGAATACAAATGTTTGGGCCACAACAGTGTATGTATGGTCAAGCACATTGTGGGAACCGATTTGAATGAGTCGGTGTATTTTTTTTTTCAATTCATTAAATACTGCCTCAAACATATTGCCAAACCAAGATACATTCGAAGTTAACTCCAATTGATGGGATTGGGACATTAGGTGCTATTTTGTTTTTCTAAACATTTAATTCAATAATTATACAGTGAGGCAAAAATGCCTAATAATTACACAATTTTATTAATAAAAAAGTAATGCATTGTGTATTTCTTGATTCTAAACATCCCTAGAATGTAGTGTTTTATTTTGGCTCAACATATAGCACTTTTTAATCCACTGTCTGTGTTAACTTAGCAGTAGCATCTGAAGTAAATAGAGACCATCTGTTCAACAGAGGAGTAAGTGATGTCGATTTGAACAAAGTAGTTTATTGATATTTGATCGACCAAGGCACTAGCGGATTGAGTGAATTTTGGAGCTTGGGGTTTATTATTCGAATGCCCTGAAAAACACAATGTAGACGTCAACGTATATCAGATACGTGACCTTCTTTTAAATGATATCAGCATATAGCATGAAAACTTAGGGATGGATTACAAACATTTTAAAGACTGTAATTTTTTTTTTTTAGATTTTATTTATTTGAGAGGGAGAGTGTGCACATGAGGGAGTGGCAAAGGCAGAGGGAGAAGCAGGCTTCCCGCTGAGCCGGGAGCACGATGCAGGACTCCATCCCAGGACCCCAGGATCATGACCTGAGCTAAAGACAGACACTTAACCAACTGAGGCACCCAGGTGCCCCAAGAATGTAAATGTTTTAAACACATGGATGAAATACGTTGTTTAGTTAATCTCAGGTATAATACTTAAAATGGATATTTTTAAAAACCCAATGAAATAAAGACTTTTTAATACACATACCAAACCAAATTATTTCTAGAAAAGAAATTTGTAAAACAATATTTCCTAGGCTTGTGAAATTCTGTGTAAAAAGTAATTTCTTTCCTGGGTGTTAAAAAAAAGAGTTATGTGAGATCACAACTGTAAGAATAACATTTTACCTAGTTATTTTTATTATTATTGGCAGCAACATTCTTTTATGAAATGGGTGGCAGATATACCACGAAACCAACCGGAATGCTTCATGAATTGCCATGCCCAGATGGTTTATGTGCACAGAATAGTAATGGGACTGCACAAGAGCTGACAGTCATTTTGGTAGGAGTCTGTTCGGTGTCTCCTCAACATGAAAATCAAACCACTTTAATGACAGAATTGCAGATATATGAATTTTCCCCACCTCAAATTATATAGTATAAGGTGATCAAGACACATAAAGGATACATAATTATAACTTTAGTGTTAGGAAACCTTTGGGGAAATTGAAGTGGGGCAGATGAATTAGAGAAAGTGATCTGCTCAGTAGGTAACTAGAAATAACCAGGTTTAGCAAACATAAAGTTATTTAAGAGTGGGGGATGGGCTAGATGGGTGATAGGGATTGAGGAGGGGAGCTGTGATGAGCACTGGGTGTTGTATGTAAGTGATCAATCACTGAATTCCATTCCTGAAACTAATATTTCACTGTATGTTAACTAAATTTAAACTTTAAAAAATTTATTAAATAAATAAACTAAAATGAAAAACAAACGTTATTGAAGTAAAATATAAATTGACTGTGGAAATACAGTTTATCAGGTTTTAAACCTGCATGATATAGTTTCTAAATTTAAATATTACAATCACCTTTTTTTTTTGATGTCTCCTGTTTTTCAGATTTTCTAAGATAGTCTCCATTTCTGCCAAAATACTTTATTTACTAGGTTTGTTTTGGGTGTCTCTAAGAAATATAATTCAAGTGAATTTTAGTTTAATGTGGCTATTTATATTTGCATACACTTTACTGAGGTTTAATATCATGTAAGTACTTGAAAATTATTTCATAACTATTAGAAAAGGACAGGCGCTGGTTTGGGAGTCAGGAAATAAAAATTCTGATTCCAGTTCTGCCATTATTAAGCTGTGTGACCGTGGACATATCACATACTTATTTTGGAAGTAGGAAGCACAAAAACTCTAAAAAAAGAAATGTCAATTTTTCTTTGATTCCGTTTGTTTTCTGTTAAGTGAGAGGGATGAGTTAGACGATCCTAACTCTTCTTTATTTTTTTTTATTTTTTTATTTTATTTTATTTTTTTTAAAGATTTTATTTATTTATTCGACAGAGATAGAGACAGCCAGCGAGAGAGGGAACACAAGCAGGGGGAGTGGGAGAGGAAGAAGCAGGCTCGTAGCAGAGGAGCCTGATGTGGGGCTCGATCCCACAACGCCGGGATCGCGCCCTGAGCCGAAGGCAGACGCTTAACCGCTGTGCCACCCAGGCGCCCCCTAACTCTTCTTTAAATGTCTGCCATTTCTTCATTTTATGAGGACTTGTGTCTGTCTGATTCTCTTAAAATACCTTACTTAACCTATCAGAAGTTCAGAGGTTGAGGCAAACGAAGTCATCCCTGCCTGAAAGCCTGTCTTATAGACTCCAGTGGCCTGTGCCTCACCAGCATCATATTAGTATTACAGTAAGTAAGACAAGTTCTCTTGTCTGTAAAGAAAAACTTAAAATCTACAACTTGGGAAAACAAAAACCTGTATGTTTAGTTCATTCATCAGTGGGTCAATTGATTTTTTTATTAATTAATTTAATAACTCATAATGGTAGCAGTAGAAGCTTGGAGGAGAAGATGAAGATTGTCTCACCATGTGGGTGGCAGGAGGGGCAGGCAGTCGAGGGGGGGTTACTTTTAGGGTTTAAAAAGAACATGGACTTTAAGGACACTGTGAAAGTAAAAATATTTCATCAGAAGTTAACAGTTATGCTATTCTTTGCCTAAACCCACGACGACATTAGAATGCAAAGTTGTGGGTATTAGTAGTCTCTTAGAGGGAACATTAAATAGCAACTGTCTTTCTCACCCATATTCTGAACCAAGAGTAAAATTAAACAGAGGACTAAGATAGATACATAATAAAATATCACCTTTTTATCTCATAGAAGTTTGTCTGAAGGATGTAGCTTTGTGTGAAAGCCCAAAAAAGCATGCAAACCAAACTCCAGAGTTAAGCAGACCTGCACACCCAGGCCCGAGTTGTCGAGGATAGCAGTGCTTTCCAAAAAGTAGTTACATAGTCATTAACTTAAAAAAGGCCGAACTTCTTCGCATACAAAGCATTTATAAGATCGCCTTCATGTTGGAGGCTTTTTGTGTGAAATGCTGCAATGAAAAGGAAATGCTTCATTCTGAGCTATTGTAGACATTTCCATTTGGGTGGAAAAATTCAGATGCTCAAAGAAGTCTGAACTATGAGACCTCATGAGTTAAGATGACTTTAAATGAAGCTCTTTTACAAAGGTGATCAAAACCATATTGTTCACTAGTCCAGGCCACCTTACAATAAAAATCTTTTGGCTGCGATACAGAATTGCTCCAGTCCAGTATGTAATACATACATAACCTTCTACAGAAAGAGAGATACAAGATGTCCAGAAGCAAAAACTTCATCCAGTACTAGAACGTTCATTATAATACATGTAAGGAATTCAGAAACTCAGAAGTGATACAGAATATTATCATTACTTTCTGATCTTACAAAGCCCCCACACTAAAGTGTGATTCTAACGCTACCTGCTTTAGCTTCCCTTTTTTATATCAGCTTGATATCATCAGAATGCATCATTTATTTATCATTTCCACATTCTGATAAATTTTTCCCTTTTATTCATCTTTCACCCATGTTAATGAATATTGGGCTATTACTTTTTTCTTTCCAGTTACAAATCCTATATTTTGTTTTACAAGCTTTTTTCCACAGCCTCTGGCTTCCATTTATGTTCTTTTGGATTTTTTTTTTCTTCTTTAAGACTTCTTATCTAATTGTTTTCTACTTTTGTTTTGTTTGCCCTCCTAACGAATCATTCTTCTTCCATTTTTCTTTTTTTAAGGATTTTATTTATTGGGGCGCCTGGGTGGCACAGCGGTTAAGCGTCTACCTTCGGCTCAGGGCGTGATCCCGGCGTTATGGGATCGGAGCCCCACATCAGGCTCCTCTGCTATGAGCCTGCTTCTTCCTCTCCCACTCCCCTTGCTTGTGTTCCCTCTCTCGCTGGCTGTTTCTGTCTCTGTCAAATAAATAAATAAATAAATAAATAAATAAATAAATAAAAGGATTTTATTTATTTATTTGAGAGACTCGAGAGAGAGAGAGCACGAGTGGGNCACAGCGGTTAAGCGTCTACCTTCGGCTCAGGGCGTGATCCCGGCGTTATGGGATCGAGCCCCACATCAGGCTCCTCTGCTATGGGGCAGAAGGAGAGGGAGAAGCAGGTTCCCCACTGAGCAGGGAGCCCAATGTGGGGGTCGGTCCCAGAACCCTGGGATCATGACTTGAGCTGAAGGCAGATGCTCAACCAACTGAGCCACCCAGGAGCCCCTTCAATTTTTCTGTTGTCCATTATACTAATTATTCCCAACACTCTTTTTTTATTCTTTCAGATTTGATGTCTGTTAACATAAACTTCCTGTTATTTTGTGCTCCTAATTATGATTATTTCTTTCTTTGTTTTCTTTCTTTTTTTTTTTTAGTTTTCTTTTTTTTTATTTTGTCTAACTGCATATCTCTATTCCTCTTGAAAATACATCTGTGTCTTTGAAGTCTTTTCACTAAGAAAGTGAACGTGTCATCTTACCTTTTTTGAAAGTTAGCAAGGGCTCCTCTGTCAACCCAAAGGGATATATAAATCCTGGTTCTCTTGTAAAGAAAAGGGTGTAAGCCAAAACCACAGATTCTTTGAGGTTCCCCCCTTTCATATCAAATGAGATATAATTTCATAAAATTAGGACCATGTATTTAGTTACACATTTTTGCACTAAAGAGTGAAGTTTCCTTTCAAGTGTAAATGAAAAACTCATGATTTATTTATTTATTTATTTAAAAGATTTACTTATTTATTTATTTGACAGAGAGAGACAGCCAGAGAGAGAGGGAACACAAGCAGGGGGAGTGGGAGAGGAAGAAGCAGGCTCTGAGTGGAGGAGCCTGATGTGGGGCTCCATCCCAGAACGCTGGGATCACACCCTGAGCCGAAGGGAGATGCCTAATGACTGTGCCACTCAGGCACCCCTCATTATTTATTTTTATATTTTTTAGCAAAGTATGTACAAATTCCAAATATAATTTAGAAGTTTTTTTCTGTAGTGATACTGACAAAATATTAATATTAAATTGTATCTGATAGTTTGTAGATATTCCATAAATAAACTTATGGGATAGTTTATAATTTAAATTTTTTATTCATATAAATAATATAAAGTTTATTTTTAAATAGATATTGGAATAAGCTCTACTTAGAGTTGCAAAAAACCCTTTCATTGATCCTAGTGTGATGTTATTATAATATGCATGAAATTGCTCAAATATAAATGTAATTCCAGTGTCTGAACTAATTTATAATTATATGTAATACAGTTGAAGTGATTGTATTTATCAACATAAAATGTTTTTCTTCTATCTTCCTGGTTGTCTACTTCTCCAGTTGGATCTAACAGCTAGTAATCAGGAAGATTTGCCTAGAGGACTTTTCTCAAATAGACTATTTCTGGAAAATAGGAAGGTTTTAGTAACTTTCTGTTCCATCTACACAACTTTGTGGGCAACAATCTCCAACATAGCATTCCCTTTGAAGGGCAGTGATTGACCACAGCGATCATACATATTTAAAATATAGCTATATACAAAATCCAAACATATAGACATATTAAGGAAGTTGCAAAAGTGAAATGGAAAGGAGGAAACCAAGTGGGATGGCAAAGACATACCAGATAAATGCAAACAAGAAGAAAACAGGAGTCATAATATGACATCAGACAAAATTGTCTTCAGAAGGAAAGATATTAAAGTGAGACAAGGACTATTTAAGGTAGTAAAGGGTTCAGTCCACTCCAAAGATCATACCAAATAACACAGCATTAAAATTCATTGAACAAAAATTACAGGGACTACAAGAATAAATAGAAACACATTAAACCAGACTTTAATTTTCCTGTCTCAACTCATAATAGATCAAGTACAACAAGAATATGTACAGATATAGAAGATGTAAGCAAGGTAGATTTAACTGAGATAGACTGAACTCTATAGCTTTAAAACAAACAAAATCTTTACTGTGTCCTTGGAAGGTCACTTAAAAAAACAACCTTCATTAGGACAAAGAGGAAATCTCAGTAAATTCCAAAGAACGTAAATGGTACAAAGTACCTTATTGGATTATAATATAATAAAACTAAATATAAATAAATAAGAAACCTGTTCTTTGGAATTATAAATACTTCTTCTTACACAGCTCTTATAATAAAGAGGAATTTGAAAGCAAAGTAAATTTTAAGAATTTTCTAGTTATTTTTTATTTTGCCAAGTTTGTGCAGTTCTAAAGTTTTCTCATTATTTTTGGGAAGGATATATTTAATTCATTAATTAATTTAGGACAATTTCATATCTTTATTATATTGTATTTCTATCCAAGAAAATGATATGTCTTTCCATTTATTCTTTGTTTTAGGTTTATTCAAAGATTTTTAAAAAATTCTTACATTGTATTTATGAAATATTCATTAATTGTGTTTTCCTCTTTTAAATGGACTATTTTTTAGGTTCACATAAAAACCGAGCAAGAAGTACAAAGTTCCCATATATGCCCAGCCCCCCTGTGAGCACAGCCCACTGTCAATATCACACGCCAGAGTGGCACTTTTGTTATAATTGATGAGTTTACATTGACACATTGTTATCACCCAAAGTACATAGTTCAGATTATGATTCACTTTTGGTGTTGAACATTCTATGGGTTTGGACAAATGAGTAGTGACTTGTACTATTATAGTATCATACAGAAAAGTGTCACTGCCCTTCACATAGTCATTGTTCTTTCACCACTAACCCCCAGCAAGCACTGATCTTTTTACTGTGTCTATAATTTTGCCTTTTCCAGAATGTCATATAATTGGAATCATGCAGTATGTAGCTTTTTCTGATTGACCCTTCCACTTAGTACTATGCATTTAAGTTTCCTCCATGTCATTTCATGGCTGGATAGCTCATTTCTCTTTAGTGAGAAATAGTATTCCATTGCCAGGATATACCGCCATTTATCAATCCATTTACATTTTTAGGACATCTTGATTGCTACCACATTTTGGAAATTTTTATTAATAAAGTTGGCATAAACATTTGTGTGCAGGTTTTTGTGTAGACGTAAGATTTCAACTCATTTGGGTAAATACCAAGGGGGACAATTGCTGGATTGTAGGCTAAGAGTAAATTTTGTTTTGTAAGAAGTTGCCAAATTATCTTCCAAAGTGGCTGTGCCGTTGAGCATTCCAGAAGGCAATGGATGAGAGTTCCTGTTACTCCACATTCTTGTCAGCATTTTGTTTTATCAGTGTTTAAGATTTTGGCCATTCTAATAGGTGGGTAGTGGTATCTCATTGTTGCTTTAATATGCATTTTCCTGATAATATATGATACAGAGCATCTTTTCATATGCTAATGTGCCATCTGTACATGTTCTTTGGTGAAGTGTCCATTAAGGTCTTTGATCATTTTTTTGAATCAAGTTGATTGTTTTCTTTATTATAAAGTGTTAATTGTTCTTTGTATATATTTTTTTTCTTTTGAACTAAAATAAAATGTATTTACATTATTTCTAGTGCAGTTCAATTAAAAACAGGTCCTGAACAAGCCTGGGAAGGTGTTGAAGCTAGAGAACCTAGGAAACGTGTTATTTCTTAGGTGCAGCCTGGTTGTAGCAACAGGAAGAACTTCAGACACAGGAATACAGTGTAACCCTTCAGTTTTGAAATGTTGCTAAATCTTCTTGTGCTTCAGAAATGACTGCCCCTGCCCTAGAAAAATTAAAATCATCTCTGCCATTATGTGGAACTGCGGCCCAGATGGGTGCTTCATCAGTCCTTTGTCAGCTTTATCTTTTGCAAATATTTTCTCCCAGTCTGTGGCTTGTCTTTTCATTCTCTTGACATTGTCTTTAACAGACCAGAAGTTTTTTATTTTAATGAAATCCAGTTTATCAATTATTTTTTTCATGGATCATGCTTGCTGTGCTTTGATAAAAGTCATTCCCACACCAAAAGTCATCTAAATTTTCTTCTGTGTTCTCCTCTAGGAGCTTTATAGTTTTGCATTCTACATTTAGCTCTATGATCCATTTCGAGTTAATTTCTGTGAAGAGTGTAAAGTCTGTGTCTAGATTCATGTTTTTGCATGTTGATGTCTAGTTGTTTAAGTACTGTTTGTTGAAAAAGACTATCTTTGCTACATAATATTGCCTTTGCTCTTTTATCAAAGATCTGCTGACTAAATATATATGGGTTTATTTCTGAGCTCTCTATTTTGTTCTGTTGACCTGTTTGTCAGTAGTTTCACCAATACCACACTACCTTGGTCGCTGTAGCTTTATTGTAAGTCTCGAAGTCAGGTATTGTCAGTCATCCAAGTTTTTTCTTCTCCTTCAGTATTGTGTTGGCTATTCTGGGTCTTTTGCCTCTCCATATAAACTTTAGAATCAGTTGGTCAATACCCACAAAATAATTTGCTGGAATTTTTATTGAGATTGCATTGATCAATAGATCAATAAACAAAGATCAAATTGAGAAAAACTGACATCTTGATTTTATTGAGTTTTCCTATTCATAAGCAGGGAATATCTCTATTATTTAGCTCTTCTTTGATTTCCTTTATTAATTTTGTAGTTTTCCTCATATAGACCTTGTATATAATCTGTCAGATTTATGCCTAAAAATTTCATTTTGGGGGGGACTAATATAAATGGTTTGTGTTTTTAATTTAATTTAATTTAATTTTTTTGAAGATTTTATTTATTTATTTGACAGAGAGAGACAGCCAGCGAGAGAGGGAACACAAGCAGGGGGAGTGGGAGAGGAAGAAGCAGGCCCATAGCGGAGGAGCCTGATGTGGGGCTTGATCCCAGAATGCTGGGTTCACGCCCTGAGCTGAAGGCAGACTCTTAACGACTGCACCACCCAGGCACCCTATGTGTTTTTAATTTTAAATACCACTCGTTCATTGCTGGTGTGTAGGAAAGCAATTTGCTTTTGTGTATTGATCTTGTATCCTGCAACCTTGCTATACTTGCTCATTAGTTCCAGGAGTTATTTTGTTTTTTGTAGGTTTTGTTGTTGTTGTTGTTGTTTAATTCTTTTGGGTTTTCTATATAAAAATTTGTTATCAGCAAACAAAGACACTTCTCTTTCCTCCTTCTTAATCTGTGTATCTTTTATTTCCTATTCTTGTCTTATTGCAGTAGTTAAGACTTCCAGTACAATGTTGAAAAGGAGTGGTGAGAAGGGCTATCTGTGTCTTTTTTTTCTAATCTTACTAGGAAAGCTTCTAGTTTCTTCTATTGTGTTTTTAAATACGTATTGTTCCTGTAAAGGAAATCTATTGAGTTTCTTATGTTTTTGAACCCAGACACTTAATTCTCTTACTACTTGTCGGAGTTTTTCAGTGTTTACACAATATGCAAATAAGTATAACTTTACTTCCTCTGTCCTAAATGCAATTATTTCTCACTTCTAATTGGAATGGCTTGTACTTTCAGCAAATTATTAAGTAATACTGTTGATTTTTTTCTTGACTTTAATGAAAATACATCTAGGATTATTTTGTAAAGTTTGTTGCTGACTTTGGGGTTCATACAAATGAACATATATATTTATATTTTTAACATACCATGAAGGTAGCATTGTGTATTGATGAAGAAAAGTCAGCTTATGCAGTAATTAATGTTGGTTGGAATAATTAAGGGGGAGAAAGAATCTTCTTATTCCATCTAGAAAACAAATTCCAAATAGATAAAAGATTTAAGCTTATAAAATTAGAGCATAAAAATGTTAAAAATGCAAGAAGAGAACATGATCTATCATATATCCCTCCACTCCCCTGGGGACATGGATGCTTTCCTCGACATGATGCAAAATCTAGAAGCCAAAAAGAATGACAGTTAGGTCATCATGTTACCATTTGAATTTCTTAACCTGTAGCACAGAAATACCACAAACTCAGAAAATATATACCTTTTAAAAGGCCCAAAATTAAATTGTTGATGCCATATCTAAAAAGTTGATATAGACTAAAAAGGAAAAAAAAATGGAAACATAGACTGTTATTTAAATAGGAAGTCACAGAAAAGAAAATTTAAAAAGCTCTTAACCATATGGAAAAAAGTTCAGCTTTTCTCATAGTAAGACAAAATGGAAATTAAAACTATAATATGATCCCATTTTTGTCCCAATCGGGTTGGAAATATTGAAAATATAACAACACATTTGTGGTGAAGATGTGGACAAACAGGCACAGCATTATATTGCTGTCTGGAGAGCCAATACTTCATAGTGAGTAATTTTGCAATAATTATCAAAATTAAAGATTCATGTTTTACACAACCAAGAGCATTTTTAGACACTAATACCATAAATATGTCCACAGATATGTGAAAATATGTGTATGAAATATATTAGTTGCAGCTTTATTTAGAATAGCAAAAGATCAGAAACAACCTGAATACTCGTAACTGGACAATTGATTCAATAAATTACAGCACATAGAAACAATGGAAAACCACATAGGCAATAAAAAGAGAGTTGAAGCTATAAAAATTGATAAGGAATAAACTCTAATATATACTTTTAAGTGAAAAATGAAAGGTTCAGAAGAGTTTGTGTCCTAAGATACTATATGTATGTGTTTTTTGATAGAAAATGTGTGAGTATACATACACTCATGTGACCAGTGTTTACCTATTACACACCTGGAAAAATATATGGAGCCAGAGAACAGTGGTTACCTCTGGGAGCAGAATCGAGTTTTGGAGAACAGGTAGCAGGGAGCGTTTACACTGTATTTTCTTTTAAACGATTTGTGTTTATGTCATTTACACATACCTTCTGTCAAAAAACGAATTAGTTAAAAATGAGAATATCTATGTCATAATACTTCCCTTTTGAGAAAAATCACCATACTTGTTATCCCTAAACTTTTATTTCCAAATAAATAACTGCCAGTGTTTTCCTGATGCCTTGTGGGAGAAGTAGAGTTTTAAGGTAAAATATTCCTTTTCCACTCATTTACACTTACTGATTTAATTTTTCTCTTCTTCCAGGCCCTGAGCTGATTACAGGTAGATTCTTAGAAGCTCTAAAGTTTTGTTAGTTCACTTAATAGACGGAGGGTCCAAATTTAAACTTCAATGTCCTATTTGTTTCTCTTCATCCACTGAAAAATATTGTCATAAACCTCACAGCAGAGGGAACGTCCTTCCGTGAAATTTGAGGGCCCTCTAGGATGCCTCACAAAACAGTCGTGGCTGCAGTGTTGTTATCACAGTTTCTATCCAGCAAAGCTGCAATTGACTGCTTCATAGCTTGTTGACCTTAATGAGTTAACACACTTTCCAGATAAAACTCATGGCCAAGCAGGAGCTTAGGCTCTGAGAAGTTTTGGCTCCATAATATCCGTGAAATTTGAGCTCATATTAAATATACCTTGAAACAATACACTTGGGATTTGGCTCCTGGCGTCAGATCCGATCTGACTCTGCTGTATGGAGTTGAGAGTTTTGCCTCAGGTCCGCATCGTATGTTTAGCACTACAGGACTATTGAATCAGCAAGAACAGCCTCATTGCTTTAGGGAAGCAATGTTGAGCTATGGCACCCTGCCTTCTTTCCGATCACTATTTCCTGAAATAGGAGAATTCTGCTGTCTTCTCCCACCTGAGGCCCAATCTAGGAATTTCTTTCCAGCTTAGTCTTTTTCTCATTCCTAGTCACATAAACGGCATTTGTCCAACACTGAACTGTCTCTGTGCGTGTCCACGTAAACCAACCCTGGCATGGCTAATGACGTGAGCAGGGCACAGTTCTAGCTGTCTCCATCTCAGATTAGATCAAGACTCAGGTCTGTGAGTCAGTCAGTAGTGACTCTTTGATTGGTCATTAAGGCTGGCTAAAGCAAACTGTTTTGATCGGCTTGGCCAGGAGCCACCTGTCAGGACTTAGGGGTTGGATTTTATATCCTCTCAGAAACAACTCCCTTTCTACTTCATGCCGTTGATAAGCTCTCCATTGCCTCTCTGCGGATACATCCTCATCTAGGTGGCTCACAGAGTGAACAGCCCATTAGGGACATGATAGTGTTTAGCCTAATGTACTTTAATTAAGGCCATAGTTGAATCACTTTCTTAAGTTATGGCACAGTTCCTGTGTCGGCAAAGCGCAAGAATTAATAAACATGGGACACTTAACAAAACCTGAGATAGAAAACATATCTGGTAAGCCAAAGCCAATGAGGCAGAAAAGTAGAATGGTGGTTGTGGGGGTTGGGAGGGGGAAGGGAGAATTGATATGCAGTGGGTATAAAGTTTCCGTTATGCCAGATGAGTAAGTACAAGACATCTGCTGTACAGCTTTGTGCCAGTAGCTAACAATACTGTCTTGCACACTTAAAAATTGATTAAAAGGGTAGATCTAGTGTTCCATGGTCTTACTACAAAAAATTTGTATTTCATAATTGCATTTCAATTTAATTAGAAATAAAAATGCAATCCTCTAGTTCCTATTTCATGACCAGAGTTTAGACATTAAAATTTTCTCTTAATCTCCTTAGGATATCTGCATCCTTTTTTTTTCCCTTTTCTTTTTTAGGGCTTTCATATGCAGAGTAAATGGTAATTAAAATGTGCAGGATGACAAGATGGAGCAAACAGTGCTTGTACCACCAGGACCTGACAGCTTCAACTTCTTCACCAGAGAATCTCTTGCGGCTATTGAAAGACGCATTGCAGAAGAAAAGGCTAAGAATCCCAAACCAGACAAGAAAGATGATGACGAAAATGGCCCAAAGCCAAATAGTGACTTGGAAGCTGGGAAGAACCTTCCCTTTATTTATGGAGACATCCCTCCAGAGATGGTGTCAGAGCCGCTGGAGGACCTGGACCCGTACTATATCAACAAGAAAGTGAGTGTTTTTTTTTAGGCATATTTTACTGCTAATTGCCTACTGCATACCTTGGACTATTATAGCACCAACATGTGCCAAATTAGCAGAAAGTCCAGATTTGTGTGTGTTTTATGCATATGCATCCGTGAGAAATAAATTGATTATATCATAACAGATGGAGCTGTCCCAAATGCACCACAACAGATACCTAAAAATAAATGTATGATGTAGGCAGGCAGCTAATTTAACGAATTAAAACATTCTCCCCAGAGACTGTATTTACTCTACAATTTTATTATGTGTTTTCTGCACTTGAAAATCCTGAAACTATCAAATGTGATAAAGATTTCAAAAATATTGGTATTAATTTCTCATGGAACAAAATTTGATGCCACAAGGGTTTCAATTTCTAGATCATGTTATATATAATAAATCAATTTCCTGCAGAAACTTTTTCCTCCTTAGAAAAGAACATTCCTATACAAACTACAGTTTTAAAAATTCTTCAGAGCAAATAATAATGTACTTTTTCCATTTGGATCCATGTATCTCTGGGAAGTATCATGTTTAGTGGTAACAGCCATTAAAACACAGTGTATCAATCAACTGAACTATGAAACAACTGAATTGCTGTATCACAAGGTGTTAAATCAAAATTTAAACAATGAGAGCTATTCTGCCATTTTTCTCAATATTATTAATACATAAGATAAAATTTTGCTTAAAATATTTTTATTTCAAAAAAATTTTTTATTTTTTTGGTGAAAGTATATTGATATTGGAAGAATTAACAAAAATATAGTATTCTGAGGAACTTTTAAAATGGTATTTAAATGCCTGTATTTTCTGTAACCATGCTTGAAATGAATATTTTGTTTTAAGCATCCAGTCTTTCATTATGACCATGACTTTACCAAACCAGAAGGAAAGCATAGAAAAAGATAAAATCGGGAAAAAAAATGTATCGTATTGATTTTAGATTAAATTTATGACTAGTTAATTTGTAACATTTTATTATCTTTTTCACTTTGTGAACTCTTGGTAGACGAGTGGGGCAAAAAAATTGTAACTGAGTAAATAAAATTTTTTAGTTGGATACGAGCTTTAAAATACCCCCCAAACTTTTAGGGACTCTCTTGGTTGCTGGCACAGTTCTGTATCAAGTTAGTCCTTATTAAAATGTATAAGTTTGGTGATTTTAATATGTGGATTTGAGACAGTTTTGCAAATTGCTTCTTTATTGACTACTGTAGTTTCAGAGGTAAAAATCTCACTATGTTCAGAATTTTTTTTTTAATTTTTCAGGATATAACCAATTTCAGGACTTACTTTCCCTTTTTAAAAACTGGTCTGCCCATTACACAGTAAAGAAAGAGATAAAGAATTGTTTTCCATAGATTTCATTATCTTTTATTTAACTTTGCTTTTTAACATAATGTTAAATCTTAGCAGGTAAGAGTTTATCCATGTCATTAAACTACCATTTAAATTAGAAGTTGCACTTTATTGTTCAGTCAGTCCTTTGAATATTAATTTGATATATTATCTGAAAAGCTAAAACCCAAATTAAACAAATGATGAGGGGTTTATCTGTATAAGGAAAGCAATAATGCAGATTATTCAATTATACAAACATTTTAACTTATTTGAAATTGCTTCATTCTTTTTTTTCACATTTTTTTTATTTTAATGTTTTTTTATTATATTATGTTAGCCACCATACAGTACATCCTGGTTTCTGATGTAAAGTTCGATGATTCATTAGTTGCGTATAACACCCAGTGCACCATGCAGTACGTGCCCTCCCTACTACCCATCACCAGTCTGATGTGTTTCTAGACAGACATTCATTCACACCGTAGAGTTTGTTTCTTTAATTTTTTAGCCTTTTTAGAGGTGCTGTTATCATGGGTAAGGGGGCTCTGTCCTCAGCAGGGCTTTTGCTACCCCCAACATCCATGTCCCCCCTTTCTGGTAGTAATCACAACGTAAAAATTATTACAGCTACCCAGTTTCTACCCCTTCATCAAACAGGGCTTTAATCTAGCATCGCAGCTCATACACTGTGTCCTTATTTGTAAAACAGTAAACGAATACTTTGAGAAAGACCAAACTAATACATGTTGACAAGGGCAGCAATTCTTTATGTGGAAACCAGATTATCCAATCAATCTTTCCTTTAAATTAAAGAGTTTTCAGACTGATAACAGTTGTTGTCTTGAGGGAGTGTCCCCAAACAAAACACCTCTTGATTGGATTATAACAAATGATATATAACAAAGGATATGAAGGCAGCTGGAAAAGAAAATTATGCAAACCCCTTCAAATAGTTCAAAGAAAGGTCTTCAAACTGAGGATGAAGACCAGCTCTGAAGGAATCAGTCAGCCAGATTCTTGTGGTGAAATAACCCTTACAAACTTGATTAGGTTCGCATTCGAGCTTGCCTCTAACATCATCTATCCTTATCTCCAAACGCACATTGTATGAGGAAGGAAAAACATTTTGGCATTTTGGAACAAATCACACTGTGCAAGCAGGACAACCTGATAAGAGAAATACTGTTATCAGGAAGGAGTTTTCCCCAAGGTAAGGCTCTCCATTGCCTTAACACTGGGCTGACATCAACCGAGTCTCCAAATGTAAGCCATTCAACAGCAATACAAATGAAACTCTGCAGCCCTGAAATGCTTGGAAACTAACATTGCATGCTTAGGACACACGACTATGCAACGTGTTTAAAATTTCCTTCTTTAGCATTTTCATGTGAAGACTTTCTCTAGTTGCCATTACACTGGTTTCTAGTCTCAAATTTTCTTTCTCTAATTGGATTATTTCAGTTTTGAGGAGTAGCCTCAAATTCTAGATTAGTTTGCTCTGATTAAAGTTGGAATGCTTAGAAAATTAATAGCTTTTTAAAAAATCATGAGTATTTCTTTTGATATTTGGTAACCAATTTTATTGTCCGACTTGGATATCTGAGCTCAGCAGGGGTGATCTTCATTAAAACGGTGGATGACACACACACGGTTCTCCTCGCATACACAAAGCTTCTAATGGTGGAAATGTCACTGAAGATCCCACTATTCCTGATATTGGGGATGTGGATTTTATTGCCTGAGTGAGTTGGAATATACAAATATCGGTAGGCCAGTGACTTACTTTCCTAAGTTTTAAGTCAAGTATGCCAATGTGCCATTTATATCTAAAGACAAAGTCTCTAGTTTCTTTCTTATTAATATGTAGAATAAACAAAGCAAGCCTCCTTTAAAAATGGTTGCAGAATCTCTTCTTTATGTTATATTTTAAAGTACAGTGGTATCTGTATAAGAAATTTATGTGTAAGGACTAGAAACAACGCAAACCACACTAAAGCCCTCTATGATCTTCTAAAAAGACAATGTCAGTGAGCTTATGGAAATGTCATTGCTGATGGTGTATTTTCAGATGGCATATGCCCACATATTTTTATCTTCTTTGCCCTAGTTTAAAATGTGCAAGTTATATAATGTTCGAGAGTTCTACTAAAATTGTAAAAGCAGTTTAATCCCTGGTCAGTGATATTGTAGTAACAACTGAAGAGATGGTAGCAATCATCTCATGAACATTCCTGATGCATGGAAGCATTTGCAGACCCTCAGAGGTTTTAAGCTGTCAGCAGTCCATGGTAAGAACCAAAAAATGAAATAATGGTGCTATCAGAATACGATCATGGAATTTTCCATATCGTGTTACCTGTGGTCCAGTGCTCTTCAAAACATGATTCCAGGCTGGGTTCCTTTTGTTTGTTTATTTACTTCAGCTATGTGGCAAGTCACATTTAGCTTGTGAACACACCTTTTTTTCCCCTTATTTTTTTTTCACATTCTTTTTTTTCAAAGCTTGGGTTAATTTTGTACCATTTGGCTATACGTTCAAATTCTTCACCTACTCTTTATTACAGAAAATTTCTTTCTTCCCATGTTCTTCTTAAAATTACAGATGACTCATTAGTACCATGGAAGAAAATATCCTTTGTGACAGTGTCCTGGAAATAGAATGAGGTATTTTAGATCTGTAGTGAAAATGGATGTTTGTTAATCATGGAATATAGAAATGTATCCAGTTTAAAATGTATTCTTTCCTTGATTGTGTCACGGGCCATTTATGAACGACTTATTCTCCCTTTTTATCAGCTCTTCTAAAAAAAGATGCCTACGGCCTCTTTATTGGAGCTGCATGAAGAGTCATATGAATTTGTGATTTCAAATTCATGCCTGGTCTGTTATAGCTACAGGAATTCTAAATTGTTATATTGGGTAGAGAGAGTTGTTTGTTTTGTTTTTAATTGGGATTAGGGAGTTTTTCTTGCAAAAGTCATCTAACAGAAAATCGGAAAAGTAGATGGTAAATAAAACCTTATAATTCCATAAATTGTCTTATGAACAGTCCCCAATTTGTAACTTTTTTTTTTTTTTGGCATATCATTAGCTCCTCTAGAATTAGCAGTCCCCCAGGCTCTCCCTTCCACCCAAGGCACTATAGCTGACTTCCAAATCTTTCTCTCTTCATCCACTATTTTTTCCTTATGCCCCTTTCTTCTTTGTCACCTCCCCATCTCTGGCTTGGAAACAATCCCAGATGATGATGATGGTAGTAAAATAATGGTTGGCATTTATTAAGTACCTGCTATATTAGGAAGAAACCCTTCAATTTAGAGTGACAAAAATCTAAAAGAAACTCGTTTTTGAAACCAAACAAGCTAATTAATTAATTAGCTATGTGATGGACTCATTGACCAGATTAATGCCACATGGGCAGGCAATTATTATAACTCTGTCCTCAATGCACTACATATCAGGATATTTACAGTTCCTCTTGAATCCTCATGTCCTTCCAAGATAACTCTTGTCTTTATTTTAAAATAATGAAACTGAGGTGAAGTAATTTGTCTAAGATCACAAAGCTATTCAGTAACAGACACTAGATTTAAAACAGATCTGTCAGCTTCTGGGGCCCATTGCCATGCTACTTTGGGTGTGCAGTCTCTGCACTGATAATGCCGGTGGAAAAGAAATGTCAGTCGTAGAAAATAAATAAGCCTATTGCTGCTTTTCCTGCCCCTCTAATCACACCATCTTGCAAGCTCACCCATCTCCTAGGTTGGTAATATTTCCCAAACCCGACTTGTTGCTTCCCTATTTCTCTCATCAGGGGCATGCCCTATCTTTGTAAAAACAAAAATCTTAAAGACTCAGTAAGTTTATATCAACTTCTAAAATAATTAGACAATTACATTTCCCAACAGATTCTAATAGGATGATAAACACCTTTTTTTTTTTCAAGGAGGAGAGATTCAGGAAATTTAAATTATGTGCCTCTATAAAGTAATGCATTTAATTTGGGATCTGAAGGGTAGCAAGGAGAGGAGAGAGAAGTCTTCCAGGGAAAGGGAATAGCCTACAAGTGGACATACAATATAGCCGGCCTATAATAAGTGGGAAGAGAATCAGATGTGGTTGGGGAGGTGGGTCAGGGCTAGATAAAGGTGCTTTGAAGTGCATTATTAAAGAGTTTGAAGTTTAAAGGCAAAATGAATTCTCAGTGGGACTTAGATTAGGGGAGTGACGTGGTCCATTTTATATTTTTAATGATCAAGCTGGGAGTCTTTATGGACGCTTGGTCTAGATTTTTGACAATGAAGACAGAGAATAATGGATGGGATCTGAATCTATTTCGGAGGTGCTCAAGTACCAGATAGCATTGTTTTCTGAATATGAAATTTGGGAGGAAAGATTGAGCAGTAAAGTTCCAATGTGAAAATTGGTCCTGCTTTCAAATACGCAAGTGTTAGTATGTGTATGTGTTTGAGAACCAGACAAACACACACTTCCAACCTTTCATTCTCGTATCTTTATGGCACTTTCGAATTCATTAAGGTGGTTCACATCTTTTCTTTTCAGATGTAGAAATCAGCAGGGAATAATCTGCTCAAAATTCTGACGCAGCAAGTCTGAAGTAAAACGGGACCTCAAACTGGTCCTCTTCAGTCAGTGAAAAATTGAGCATCTAATAATGTACCACACCCACCGTATAGGCTGAAGACACAGGCTGGGAAACAGTTGACAGCCAGACTGCATTTGCACCTGTGGTTAGAGTGTCTCCTCTCTGAGGTGGAGGCGGGGGCAGCTGTAACCCGGTTAAGAGCCCAGCGGGGCACCTCCGGTAAGGTTGTCTCTGCACTGGCCCACCCCCACCATGACACCCAGCTAAAGCCTAGGGACAAGCAACTCTACGGACTCCTCCCTGGGTACAAATTGTCTTTTGCATGAGCTTAACGCAGAGATTTTTTTTAAAAAACTGACTGTGAGGTATTGGGCCCACAGACACATCTGGTTTGACTCAGGCAATATTGTTTATTTATTTATTTTTTAAGATTTATTTTATTTATTTGACAGAGAGAGAGACAGCCAGCGAGAGAGGGAACACAAGCAGGGGGAGTGGGAGAGGAAGAAGCAGGCTCCCAGCAGAAAAGCCTGACGTGGGGCTCGATCCCAGAACACCGGGATCATGCCCTGAGCCAAAGGCAGAGGCTTTACAACTGAGCCACCCAGGCGCCCCAGGCAATATTGTTTATTTTGAATTAGTTTCCAAGATCTATAAATCAAGAGAAAACACACACACACACACACACACACACACACACTCATGCATACACTCACACACATAGGATCCGCATATTTAGGGTTTCTCTTATAATATCAGATCTGGCTTCACTGGTTTGCATACCAGAAAATTGATAGGGACCTCCCACCACCTTGTCTCTGTGGGCATTTTGGCTGGTGATCCCTGGCTTGAAGACCACGTGTGTAATCAGGGAAGGCCAGATACTTAAGCGTGGGTGCGCTACAGGCAGGCAAGTGCCAGGGGCTGTTCTTTGGGCTGCTTATCCCTAGCCTAAAGGGAAAAATAGAATACGACCAGGAAAGAAAAAAAAAAGTTAGATATTGCATGCTCCTTTCGGTCATCAGGTGGTGAAGCTGTGAGAAAGATTTCCATTCCTCAGTGAGCCAGAAAATGTGGGAAATGTTGGCCTGAATCCACAGATTATCACAAAATAGGCATGGAAGTAGGTAAGACCCTTTAGAATGCCCACAGGGGAAAAAAAAAGTATTAGATGCCATGGAGTTGGCCCAGATGAGCAATGTTCCCAGAGGTAAGTACTGATGAAATCTCTTGACTTTCTATGACGTTCTTTACATTCAAAACTTCTGAAACATCTCTCCTCCTGCCACGTGGCTCTCATTCAACCCCTCCTTTCTTTCTTTTTTTTTTTTTTTAAAGATTTTATTTATTTATTTGACAGAGATAGAGACAGCCAGTGAGAGAGGGAACACAAGCAGGGGGAGTGGGAGAGGAAGAAGCAGGCTCATAGCAGAGGAGCCTGATGTGGGGCTCGATCCCACAACACCGGGATCACGCCCTGAGCCGAAGGCAGACGCTCAACCGCTGTGCCACCCAGGCGCCCCTCAACCCCTCCTTTCTAAATCTCTTCTCCAACCAGCAGCTGAGAACGTGGAAAATGTTGTTTCCTCTCCTGGCAGAATATGGAGCCAGGGAATGTCCCTTATTCACATGCCAGGGCAACTTCAAGGGGAAAGGCGCCCCTGACAGCCCAACTTGCAATTCTTTTGCCATTTGCAGAGTCACAAGTTCTTTTCCATGGTGATAAGGTTTCACAGTACCATTAATACAAAATTCCTTTTCACTAAGAGTTAGATAGGCTTTTGAGTGGTATGTAAATATATATGTTTATGTGTATATGTATGTGTGTGTATATATTCTTTCTGTGGGAAAATATATTCAGTACAAACAATTGATTTCCAAATATATTCTTGGAGCATAGTGTATGTACAAGTTGAAAATTGCTTGTTTTAAATTTTGAGACTAAAGCACAAATTTATTTATTTATTTATTATATTATGTTAGTCACCATACAGTACATCCCTAGTTTTTGATGTAAAGTTCCATGATCCATTACTTGTGTATAACACCCAGTGCACCATGCAATACGTGCCCTCCTTACTACCCATCACCAGCCTATCCCATTCCCCCATCCCCCTCCCCTCTGAAACCCTCAGTTTGTTTCCCAGAGTGCATAGTCTTATGCTTCATTCCCCAATTTAATCAACCAAGAGTGTATTCTGTATTTTCTGTTGTTCATAATCATTGCTAGCCTTCCTCTGTTACTTTTGCCAGTACATTTACTTTATGAGCAGACAAATGCAATACATTTAGAGGCAGTCCTGTTATTCTGGTAATTTTTGATAATGTTTAGATAAATACAAAATTGGGCCTTAAACTGAAACTATTTAGTGTAAAGAACATGGCCCCTAGGTCGAAAGAAAAATTAAAATAGTGGACATCTTTAGAAAAAGAGACTGGAAAACTATGGCTTGTTAAATTCAATGCCACCTTGGAAAAAAAAATTTATAAACAAATCACTTCTAGAGACGAGAATCACTTGGTAGTAACACTCAGAGACAAAATCACTTGGTAGTAACAAGCACAGATTCATAAATAGCGATTTCTACCAAACTAGTCTAGCATCAATTGTTTCCTTATTGACTGTGCAGCTAGGTTAAGGGGAAGGATTTTAATGCATGTGTACAACATAATCATTAACAATTTGGGCAACTTTAAATATTGCCCATTAACAGACATAGGTTCACAGCCTTGCTATTGAAGAATCACCTGAGGGATTTACTAAAAATACATAATACTCCGCATCAGAATCTCTACTGAACTGCAATCACAACAACTTTATGAGCTAAGAATATGTATTCCCATTTTCCAAAAGAGACAAAGGAGCCGCAGGAAGCTGAGGTAACTGGTCTAGGCTCGCCCTGCTGGCGGGCGGCGGGGTCAGCTTTGAGCCAGATATCTGACTCCAGACTTTGCACTTTCAATAACTACAAGTTCAACTAAATCCTACTTCTGTGTTCCTAATGTTGCTCTCCAGATTGTCAGGCTGTGGAGTAGCAGAGGTGTTTGCCTGTTTTTCTTGTTTTGCCTTTAAAATCAGGATTGCTCGTACCTTGCTGACGAGAGTCGGAACTAGCAAGGCCATGCATGGTGTATGTATAGGTCTGTGTTGCCAAATGCAATAGACATTAGCCAATTGTGGCTACGGTACTTTACATGTGGGGAATCCAGACTTCGAAGACTTAGAATTGATATGAAAAAAAAGATGTAAAATATCTCAATAATTTTTAATATTGATTCCGTGAAATGATAATATAATGGATATAGTAGGTCATAGAAAATATTACTAAAATTAATTTCACTTGGATCTTTACTTTTTTAAAAATAGGGCTCTCAGAATATTTAAAATCACATATGGGCTCAGATTTGTAATTCACATAATATTTCTATTGGCCAGCTCTGATCTAGGTAAACCTTCGCTTATCCTTCTAGATTTTCTTCTGTTAGCTGACATGGTTGAACATTTACTAGTATATAAACTTCTTGGGGTCATGTCTATCTTTGTTTTCCCTGTTATCTGTAGCACAGAGCTTTGCAAATATTTGTGCTGAACAGTTCATATCTATCTTTTGTACTGAAGTTTAATTAAATTAATATTTGGACCTAAACCACTTCCATACTTTCCAGGTGTTTGCCATGCCCATACATATTAACAGCTTATCAAATAGGAGCTCAATAAATGTTACTTGAGTTTGATAACTATATATGAAGGGGTAAGTGACAAACCTGACCACCATCTAATGTATGAAAAGTTATTCTCATACAAATGTATCCTTAAAGTGATATTTCATATATAGAATCTCATTTCTGATTCAGTCAAAACGCTATGTTTTGAAATTTGTTCTGAGGCACATAATTATTCACTCTTTAAAATGATTTCATGAATTTTCTGCAGCCATGGGCTGTAAAGAGAAGCCTATCTCAAGCTTGATACTATTTCTCAGCCTTTCTACTCTACCACCAATTTTGAACTTTTTCTTTGGTATTGAAGTGACTTCGTGCAGTAAATATTATCCTGAGGAGTTGTGATAGTGAAATTTTTACTGAACTAGTTAGATTTAAAAGGTGCTAAGGTACTTCACTATAATAAGCCATCCAATACATTCTTTTAAAAAGTCCATACTAGGGGCACCTGGGTGGTGCAGTGGTTAAGCTTTTACCTTCGGCTCAGGGCGTGATCCCGGCGTTATGGGATCGAGCCCCACATCAGGCTCCTCTGCTATGAGCCTGCTTCTTCCTCTCCCACTCCCCCTGCTTGTGTTCCCTCTCTCACTGGCTGTCTCTATCTCTGTTGAATAAATAAATAAAATCTTTAAAAAAAAAAAAAGTCCATACTAAACTATACATTTAGGAATCAGTTAAGATGGTAAATTTTACGTTACGTGATTATTAGTAAATGCCTTAAGAAACACAGAGTCAGAATGCTTCATTATATGTTATTTATGTTATTGCATGTTGCTACTTTATTTTTTTTTTTTGTCTACACATGGCTAATTGATCTTAAATATATCTAATGCTTGGAATGTGATTCCAATGACATTCATGGTTCGGGGGCTGTGAGCTTTCACTCTGTGCTAAAAAAGGCACTACATGAGATGAGCAGTCAATTAGGATTAGAATTCAGTGTGTCAGCTAACTCAGAAATCCCAATACAGAATTTAGCACTCCTGGTCAACAGATACTCTCCAGGGAGCTTGGCTTCCAAAAATCAATTATTGGATTTTGTCCATCTAACTCAAGAGCAGGTTTGAGGGTGGCTGTTTTTATTTCCTATTGCCCATGGAGGGATGATGATATTTATTTTAAAGAATAAGGGGTTAAAAAATAATTTCAAAAAAAGTATTAGTTCTAGTGAATGATTTTGCATTCTACAGGACTAATTTTCAAGTGTTTGAATTGGGAAAGCTGAAATTACTATAAAAGGAATGTAGTGTCTTAAGAGTCTTAGAATGAAATGAAATATGCACCCATTTAAGACTCTCATTTAACGCAGATGTTTAAAATGTTAAGACAATAAATAAATTCTCTTGGCCAAATACCTTATGTATGATAAAATTGCAGGTAAGTATCAGGTAAAAGGTAAGGGACACCGTTGGATGTCCTCTGAGTTAAGAGATCCAGGGACCCCTGGTCTGCATGGCACACATTGCAAGTTGCAACATTGGAATAATTCATTATGACAAATAACAGAAGTAGGCAATAGAGTTGAAATGGTTTATACTTTTATACTTCTATGTTGTGTTCCTATCTTACAGACTTTTATAGTATTGAATAAAGGGAAGGCCATCTTCCGGTTCAGTGCCACCTCTGCCCTGTACATTTTAACTCCCTTCAATCCTCTTAGGAAAATAGCTATTAAGATTTTGGTACATTCATATCCTTTTCAAGTGATCAATATTAACTATTTGTGTGTAATCTATAAGTGCTTTCTAGCTAAATATAAAATTGGCTTGGGAAATGTCCATATTCTATGGCTTTTATCACTCTCGTTTTTGTGTCTTCTTTTGTCATATAAGTCTTATTCTTACAGTTTATTAGTCACATGGATGCCACTGAATCTTACAAACTCTTTAATATTATATATTATAATATTATATAATATATATAACATATTATATATATATCTTTCAAATGTAAATTACACATCAGTCTGTAACATTTTATATATAGATATATATATATCTTCCTAAAAATACTCTAATGTATTGAGTCTTACAAATCTGGTGTAAAGTAGCCATATTTATCCTTACCATCTTTGCACAAAGGTTGTGATGATCTAGAATTTGCAGTGAATAATGATATAATAACAGATAAATCTATTTCCAGAGCCAAGTTCAGACATATCTATTATATAAAGCATTTTAGTGTACCTTAGAATAAACCTTTAAGTATATTTTTTATGGGAGAATGTCAGGGGGTTTTGGCCAATACTTAGTTGATTCTTGGACTTTCCTAATGAAATCCATGAGGCAATACTGGAATATTGGCTGAATTTCAAATTTAAGTCATTGAATTATGACTCTGTCATGGAAAACTGATTGGTAAAGACTTTGGAAGTTAAAGAAAGAAGCTGAAGATTATATTTCCAAATGGTCTTTAGGGATTTGATTTTGAGATTTCCATTGGTGTTAAAAATGGACTCCAACTAAATTCATCGATTCATGTTCATTGGCAAAAAAAAAAAAAAAAAACTTTATTTCTGATTATGTCTCATTTGATGACTTTGGTGTTAATAAATATAAAAATATTGTTGTAATTTTCATAAACACGTACTACCTGATTTTTTTTAAAAAAGGATTCTAAATCTGAAAAGGCCATTCTATTTTTGACCTGATAGCAAGAGAGTCCTTACTGATATAAATATGATATTATTAATATTAAAAGAGTCAAAACATAAAAATTCTACGTTCAAGATTTTTACATTTGTGGAGGTTACCTTATCCTAGTTTGTACTCCTAGTGCCATCATGTGGTCATTTGATGAAAACTTCCTTTTTCACTTATGGAAAATTTTTGTTTTGGCAGTAAACTGTAGTGGAAAGAATATTGGATATGAAGGCAGGAAACTTGTGTTCTACTCCTCTGCTAAGTTATCTAATTTCTCTAGAGCTTAGGTCTTATTTCTTTAATTTCTGAAATACAGTGATTAGACTGGCTCCATAATTCTGTTATGTTTAGTCATTTGCTTGAGCTAAACTTGGATCCTATCTACTAATATTTAGGCCTGTGCAAAGTACCTTACACATTTTAACTCATGTAATCTGCACCTCAAACTGACCAGGTCTATACTTGGTTAACTGCGTTGTAGAAAAGTCGGTGGAGACATAAGATTCTGTGGCAAGAGTAGCTGAGTGACTTGCCCAAGATTACTTTCATGTTGAATTTTAATTACATTCATGTCACTTTAAGTCCTGGCCTTCTGGAATTTTCACTTTTACTCATATTCAGTATGGCTGCACTTGAACAAACTCAGTGAAAATAGAGCAACCCCACACTCAGCACCATGCTATACTTCGACTATGTATTTTTTTAGTGTATTGAACTTATTCTGTAACATGTGTTTAAGAAATTACAATATTGCATGCATATGCCTTCCTTCACAATTTACTATTTTAGTCACCCGAATGAGTTCAAATTCAGATTAGTTCAAATCAGTTTTGTCTGCTCAAAATCTGTGCTACTCTGGATTGCAGTTTTCCCACTAAAGTTCTCTGGGAGGTAAATATATTGATTCAATAATAGTATCAAAAGCAGCATTTTATACTCATGTAAAGCTTTCTCATACATGATCTCAATCTACACAACTGCTCTGTGATGGTGATATTATTGCCCACATTTTACAGATGACAAAACCGAAATTTAAAGAAATTAGATAATTGCCCACAATGTATCAGTCGCTGTGTCCTAGCTAAATTCCAGTTTGAGTTTTCAGTGTTAGCTTTATATAATATAATACATGGATTTGGATTTTCTTTTGTGTGTTCCTTAACAATTACCTACATTATTCAGCATGCTAATTATGTGCACTATTTTGACAAACTGTGTGTTTATGACAATGAGTAACCCTCCCGACTGGACAAAGAATGTAGAGTAAGTTCAACTTCTATTTAAACCATCTACTCTGTGAGCAAATGTGTGTGTGTGTGTGTGTGTGTGTGTGTGTATAACTGTATAGATATACAGACATACAGACCTGTATACCTGTATATCTATGTCTATATATTTAGGATTTTGAAACTACGTACCTTCCATACAAAACGGAAGAGTATTTTTCTTAAAGCCATTTCTGAGCCCAAGTACAAAGCAGGAAGACAAATGGTATTGGCCCTCAGGCCTGCTGGTTTTAGATCTAATATCTATCCTTCACCTATATTTGATGGTGATTAGAATCCCATCATCCTTGGACACTCACCATTTTTTCCTTAGGATCTATAGCGGCCAAAGCAAATGGGATGAAAGCAATTGCAGAAATGAACCAGTATGGTAGATCTTGATTCCTGTTAAATTCCAGATGAAGGTAGTGAGTTCAGAATTTATCAGGGGCTCTTACACAGGCCATCAGAAGACAATGTTGAGCCTCTTCAAGTTTTCATTTCCATCAAGGCATCCACTTCATGTCAGGCCTATGTCAGTTTCAGGCGTTGTCATCAAAGAAGTCACGGAAATAAAATCCCCAAATTTGGGGTTTTACAACTTGAAAATTCAATAAACTGAGGGTTAAACTAACTGAAGCCAAAGTAACAGTAGTGTTTTTGGAAACTAGAAGCATCACTAACTCCACTGATGGCTCTGTTCTGGGATACCTCTGAGGGCAGAGGCTGGATTTGTGTTACGTGCTACTGGGGCTGCTCGCCCTGCCCAGGTTGTAACCACTCTTGCTCTGTGGCTGCTGACCCTGAAAACAACAACCACAAGGATTCCCAAGAGCCCCTTCCCTCCCTGGACACTTCCAAGTTGGAGCCAATCAGAAAGAAACAGAGATCTTTGTATGTAAATAAAATTTACATGCAAAGAATAGCCAAAGTATTGAAGTTAACATGTGAGGCCCATCCACCTTCAGTCCCCCTGGTTTCTGTGACTTTATTCTCCAAATTCTGAATAGAAGGTCAAAACTTAGGAAACATCTAAATTTCTGAATTAGCCCAACATTATAATCTAAAATAAATTTTCACCTCTTATGACCCTAAAATTATTCTATTTTGATGTTAACAAAATCCTTTTTCCAAGTTAGTTAGCTAACTGTCTTATCTTGTAGAAAGAAAAACACAAGTCTTGCTAACATGTCAGTGTTCTCTCATTCAAAAACATGATTGAAATTATCTTTTTACTTTCTAAAGGAAAATCATTTTATGCTTCTGCAATATTATTGGTTGGCCACTCCATCATGTGAATGTACTGGGTAATTTTCAGGATGTTCTATTCATTTATGTCAATACCAAGATATTTCAGACAGTAGCTACATAGATTTTATATAGCATGTATTTCTTCTTCTGCCTGTAGGACACTTTAAAAACAACTCTTCATATCTTGGGGAGTGAATTTAAATGTAAGGGTATGTTTTATTTCCATGAAAATAACATCAACCTGCTTAGATTCCTTTTTTAATATTCCTCTATTCCAATGACAGAGTGATAAGAAATTGATATGCTCTAAAAGAAAATTATGGCTTTATCAATTATTTTTGGATACTCGCCTCCAGGTACACCTTCACAGGAATATATACTTTTGAATCACTTATAAAAATTATTGCAAGGGGCTTCTGTTTAGAAGACTTTACTTTCCTTCGGGACCCATGGAACTGGCTCGACTTCACTGTCATTACATTTGCGTAAGTGCCTTTTTTGAAACTGTAAGATAGAATGTGGTTTGGCTTTCTATGAGTGCTTCTGTTTTTAAAGACTAAGCTTGCTTTAATTGAAAAACACCTTGGTATGATTTAGACATTTAAGCTCCTGATTTTATTTAGCGCAACAGGTCAAAGTGGCAGTTCACTTCCGCATACAACCGCTGCAGTGGGTTGAAGTTGCAATTTCCATGTGTAACAAGCATGTCAGCAAACTTCATACCTGCCACTTGTTCAACACGCACATGCACACTCTCCCACATGCACAGAATATGAAAGCACAGGTGTATGCATAATACATCTGTGAAAATGACTTTTAAAAATTATAGCCACGTACAGCTGCTGGCTGCACAAATTTTCATTGACCTTACCTATATTATGTATTCTGTCTTCTTTTTTTTTTAAGATTTTATTTATATATTTATTTATTTGAGAGGGAGTGTGTGCAAGCAGAGAGAGGGGGAGGGGCAAGTGGACTCCACACTGAGCATGGAGCCTAACTCGGGGCTCCACCTCACAACCCTGGGATCATGACCTGAGCTGAAGTCAAGAGTTGGATGCTTCATCGACTGAGCCGCCCAGACACCCCTCTCTCTGTCTTCTTTTATTAGTTTGGTAGAATAATGGAATGTAAGCATCTATGAGCATCAAAACATTCTGACAGATAAAACTAATAGGAAAAAATAAGGTACTTAATATATTATGTATCTAATATAATAAATTATTATTTCATCAGCAAATTGAGTTTTAAGACTTAAAAGCAGACACGTTCTCTTGTCTCTTCCTATTCCTCACCTGATCCCATTTCTTTCTTCCTCTTTTCTTTTCCTTTATGATTGTCTTCATATCGTTCTTTACTCTAAACATAAACCTTCTTATCTTCATCTCCCATCCGGATACACTCAGTAATATGCACAATTTCTCTATTCATCCCCTTTAATTTTTTCTAGTGGTAAACTTCCCCAAGGAAGAAGAGACTCAGAAAAGTAATCGAAGGCTGTTCAGGAGTAGGTGAAATTAGTGTGAAGGAAGGTGGTCCATGTCCACCTGCCCTCACTGTTCCTTCGGGAGCTGATTTTTTTGGCCTCTTATAGGCATAATGGGGGGTAGATAGGAGGAAAAGTAGGGCTGGCATACTCAGGTCTCCAAATGCTGCCTGTCTCATCTTAATTCCATAACTAGGATAAGCCAATTCTTCCCCATTTCTTCTGGCCACACTTCAAAAGAAATCATATTGGAACAACTGTTTTTTGAGACTAAAGTAACAGTAATAGCAGGGGCACCATTGAGCCCTCAAAAAATCTTGTTCTTACCTTGCCTAACTTTCACTTAGGAGTTGCACTAGAAAAACCTTTTCATGTACAGATAGTAAGGCAATCTGCCTTTTTCTGCCTAAATTTCTCTTGGATGATTTCATACCTTTTTTTTTTCTAACTGAAACCCTGAAACTATAGCCAAGAATTATTTTCTATTTACTCAGTTCTCCTTAGTTACACATGATGTTAATTATATTGCTTGCCAAAATAACAACACGATTATATACTTTATGAAGTTTACATCTATAAAGAGCCTTAAATTATGTAGGTTAAGAAAACAAAATTATCATTTAGAATCACCAAGAAGGTCTTTATAAAAGGCCCAAGCGAATAATATAAATCCTGCTTAAATCTTGAATAACTCTGATTTAATTCTACAGGTATGTAAAAGAATTTGTAAGCCTAGGCAATTTTTCAGCTCTTCAAACTTTCAGAGTCTTGAGAGCTTTGAAAACTATTTCTGTAATTCCAGGTAAAGAGTGATTGGTGTGAAGCATAAGGCTCCTTGTACCTACAGCTCTTTCTTTGTATCCTGTTATTGTGTTGTGTGTGAACTCCCTATTACAGATACGTGACAGAGTTTGTGGACCTGGGCAATGTCTCAGCGCTAAGAACATTCAGAGTTCTCCGAGCACTGAAAACAATTTCAGTCATTCCAGGTGAGAGTGGAGTTAAACACTGGGGCTGACCCATCATGTTTTTTCACAGTGACAGTTTCTTTGCTTGGCAGCATTACAGAAAATCAGGAACCATAATACTGTAATCAAAATCATAATCAAAATCAAATGCTTTATAGGAAATAATTCTTATATGGACGTAAGTTTTTATGTTTTTCTACTTTTTATCAGCCTAGGAGCTTAATAGTGATTTTCATGAGATACTGAAATATGCAGTCTGTGTGTGATTTGTACTTAGAGATGTCATGTTTTGTTTTCTTTTTCTCCGTGTTAGTTGTACCAAGGATTTGGTTCCTACCGAATGTACCAATTTGTAATTTCTTGTTCATTGTAGGTATTGATGATAATGTATATACAATGTAAATCCCAATATTGCTTTAAAAGAAAGGAAATAAGATAATGAAGAATAGCATGAGTCTGCATAGAGGATTTATTATCTTAAAGTGTAGTTATACCCCCTACCACCTCCAGAATTAGAGCAAAACCTTTCCTACTTATAAATAAGCATTTAAAAATATGTACTCTGGTAATTTGCTATAAAACTGACAACTGACACTAATGAAAGTATGGGGTGAGTTTCATTAGCAAAAAGGAGAAATACAAGAGCCTTTCCTTAATACAGGCTTCATGAAGACCATGCACCACCCATTATGTTCTCTCAACATAATGGGATATGATCTTCATTTCATTATTTGGATCATTATGTTTCCAGAGTTTATCTCAACACTCTAGCCTACCATGAAGTGTTGCTTTTCCACTAGCATTACAATTATTTTCAGACTTATGCATGGAATCGATGTTTTCAAGAAAATCGTGTAAGGCTTTTGTTATTTCTGACCTTCTAAGTCTTCATAGACATAGCCTTCTTTCTTTAAGGCCTGAAGACCATTGTGGGGGCCCTGATCCAGTCAGTGAAGAAGCTCTCTGATGTCATGATCCTGACTGTGTTCTGTCTGAGCGTGTTTGCACTGATTGGGCTGCAGCTGTTCATGGGCAACCTGCGGAATAAATGTGTACAATGGCCTCCCACCAATGCCTCTCTGGAGGAACACAGTATAGAAAGGAATGTAACTACAAATTACAATGGCACGCTTGTCAATGAAACTCGTTTTGAGTTTGACTGGAAATCATACATTCAAGATACAAGTAAGAATTTTTGTTAAATAGATTTATTTTTTCATTGTTGATTTGCATTCCACCAAGGCATGGAAATTTTCTTAAAATGATTGCATAATAGGTTGTGACCTCTTAATCACCATATCAATGGTTTGCATATACACTTAATTATTTTATTGATTACGGTTCTAATTTTGACTCCTAAATGCCATTTTCTGTGGTATCATTATATGGGAGGTTGAAAAATTCAGTTGCAAAGAAAGTAAGTAAAATTTTATCTTTTATTTAGTTTTAGTATTTGCCAGTGGCAATGTTTCAAAAGAGGAGACAGAACATAATTCATGGGGGGGCAGGCACCTGGGTGGCTCAGTCGTTAAGCGTCTGCCTTTGGCTCAGGGCATGATTCCAGGTCCTGAGATCGAGCCCCACATCGGGCTCCTCCGCTGGGAGCCTGCTGTTTTCTCTCCCACTCCCCCTGTTTGTGTTCCCTCTCTTGCTGGCTGTCTTTCTCTCTATCAAAAAAAGAAAAAAAAGAACATAATTCACGGGGAAAGGAAATCTTTAGATGTCTAAAGGGAGTTCTTTAACTGGTCTTATATCTTTATTATTTTAAGGTGATGAGTAATACTTAGGGAAAAAATCAAAGAAAAAACCTTAGTGACTGGTTGTGTGGAACAAGTAGGATTAGTCATAAAAAATCACTGGTAGTTGGATAATTCTTAAAGTCATGATAGTATAATAAAAAAACCTAATGAGTGTCTTTTTATAGTTGGAGATCTAGAAAACACCTTGGGTGATACAGATTAACTCTTTCCTGATGTTAGTGATATGCCAACAAATAATTTGCAAACAGTTGCAAATCTCAAGATTAAGAAAAATACATGTCAACGCAGTACATGAAATGTCCCTTATTCACTTCATATGATGCCAGTAAGTCTACTGTTGTCACCAACTCCCTGAAATCTGTTATTTTTTTCTCTCTTCATCTAAAATCAAGGAACTGACCGTGAGGATATCACGTAGGGTATATTCTATCTAGTGAAAATGTGCTGGACTCCGTTTCTCTTATAATCAAAGTAAAAGAAATCTTAAATATCTGAGGCATTTTCAGCTCTATAAATTTTTACTTATCATTTTCCCTAACAATACTCCATCTGTTGAAAAGACTATTTTAATCAAATGCAAATATAAGTAAAATGGTTTGTCTTTGAAAGTAATAGAAAATTAAATTTATTAAAATTAGAGATAAACTCTATGACTGAAAGTTGTATTTTCTTCAGATTAAGCTTCTAGATCATTGCCTTTAATGGATAAAACTTCATTTATAAATACCTGATATCAAAAATTTATCCAGAAACTATCATAGTCCTTTCACTTCACTTCATTTTAATTAAAAGTTAAGAAATACTATCTATATTTTCTTGTCTACATTCAAAGAAGTAAATACATTAGCAATGGAAGTATTTCCCTCTGTGTTTTTGTATCCTCTATAGAACTATGCATAGAATAAATTTCTCTGAAAATTTAATATCTAGAAAATATTTCTTTTTATAAAATCCAAAATTTTTCTTCTTAAAACTTGATTATAGGGATGCCTGTGTGGCTCAGTCAGTTAAGTGTCTGTCTTTGGCTCAGGTCATGATCCCAGGGTCCTGGGATTGAGACCTGCATTGGGCTCCTGCTCAGAGGGGAGCCTGCTTCTCTTTCTGCCTTTTGCTCCCCTGATTGTGCACTCTCTCTCTCTCTCCCCCTCACCCCAACAAATAAATAAATAAAATCTTAAAAAAAGAACTTGATTATTTAAATGGCATGATCTCATCCTTTTTTATAGCTGTGTAATATTTCTTGAGTGAGTGAGTGTGTGTGTGTGTGTGTGTGTATACACCACATCTTCCTTATCCATTCATCTATTGATGGACAGTTAGGTTGCTTCCAATATCTTCACTATTACAAATAATGCTGCAATAAACTAGGGGTGCATATATCTTTTCAAATTAGTGTTTTCATTTTCTTTGGGTAAATACTCAATAGTGGAATTAGAGGGTATTATGCCTAGTGAAATGAGTCAGACAGAGGAAGACAAATACCATCTGATTTCATTCATAAGTGAAACCTAAAAAAAATACAATAACAAATGAATAAACAAGCAAAAAGCAGATTCAGACCTACAAATACAGAGAATAAACTGATGGTTGCTAGAGGGGTGAGAGGTTGGCCAAAATGGGTGAAGGGGAATGGGAGATACAGGCTTCCAGTTATGGAGTGAATAAGTCACGGGAATAAAAGGCACAGCATTAGGAATATAGTCAATGATATTGCAACAGCTATGTGTCAGGACAGAAGGTAGCTACACTTGTGAACATAGCATAATGTGTAAATTTGTGGAATCACTACGTTGTACACCTGAAACTAATGTGACACTGTAAACCTTATTCAAATTTTTAAAATGATGATTTAATTCAACACATTTCTCTTTTTGTCATCATTTTACTTATTTATTCAATAAACTTTATTGAAAGGCTGCTGGGCCCCAACAATAGTAATATGGAAATAATTAATGATCAGACTTTCTTTCAAGGAGTAACAATATTTGTAAACAAATAATTACAATATAGGACAAAGAGTATAATAATAATGGAAGTAGCTACATATTACTGGTAACACAGTGAGAGGAGTTCTTAATTTTGCCATTCTTTAGTGGTAGGAAGTAGAGAATATCAAGGAAGAAGTGACACTTGATATTAAAACAATCTAAGGAATTTGTCAGAGAAAGAAAGCTTTGAGATAATATAATATTAATCTCTAGTAATTATTTTAGCTTTACTATTTAACATATTTTATTTTGTTTCTTTTACTAGTTGACATGATTTATGCATCTTTTGCTATAAGCTGCCTATTATATATTCTGGAAGTCAGTAGAATGTGAATTATAATTAACTGTTTAACATTTATAAATAGTGTTTGAATATACAGAAGAAAGAAAAGATACAATCTTTTTATTTTGAAATGTGTGGCCTTTTTGAAAAAAAAAAGGAATCTCTGTCATGCTTATCTATTTTTACAACATGAAATTTTTATTTTTCACAAGGGTAGTGGAAAAAATATGATACCTTTTCAATTTTTCTGCTAGCACCTGTGATTACCACTAATTTTACATTCACAAAGAACAAATGGTTTCTACTACTAAGTATCCAATCCCTTTAATATCATGTCTAGTGTTTAGAGGGAGAAGTGGCAAATACCTGTGTCTTTGAACAAATTATGTAATGTATTTTGAATTACTCTGAATCCTAAAAGTTGGGCCTGATCTTGCTTTCATTTTGCAATGTAATGCAAAATGCTCATCATTTGACTTTCTTTTTTGTAACCAGGATATCATTATTTTCTGGAGGGTGTTTTGGATGCCCTACTATGTGGAAATAGCTCCGATGCAGGGTAAGCCAATAATTTGTGTGTGCTTGTGGATGTGTATATTTTATTAATACTTATTTGTTATAATTAAGGTTACTTCTAAGGTGAGGGATTATTTAAAGATTAGGCAAGCTTTTATGTTTCATAAAACAAGGAATGATACTTTTGCTGTGTCCCTTAGAATAGTATATGTGAGCAAGAAGTCAACTTTAGAGGGGAAATGAACTAGAGTATGCTAAAATGCTAATTATCAACAGAAAACAGTTTTGTAAAATATTATTAAAAATGCTAAGCATTATTTTAAAGATGATATCAAGAGGCTAGTAAACTCTGTTGTGTCAAAAGCTGGGAAATGTATCATGCTTCTATCCCTTGAGATAACTTCTATCCCTTGAAATAGCCAGTTTTCCTGGTTAGACAATTTTGTAAGTATAGCATGCTATCAGAATAAAAAGTCAGAACTTCTTGTAATACTTTCTTTTGTCCCTTTTATAGTCAATGTCCAGAAGGATATGTGTGTGTGAAAGCTGGTAGAAATCCTAATTATGGCTATACAAGCTTTGATACCTTCAGTTGGGCCTTTTTGTCTCTGTTTCGACTGATGACTCAGGACTTCTGGGAAAATCTGTATCAACTGGTGAGAACCTGTAGAGATACATACCACATTTACATAGAAGCATATAAGAAAACCATCTTCGTTAGGAAATCTAAATCACAGCATAATATAGAAGAAGGAACAGAACTTGAATTTAGGGGATTTGAGGTCCTGTATCCTATTGATTATAACGCATAGTAAGCATAGTGACAACAGGGCTAGCATTTCTCTCTCATTTCCCTTTGGCTCAAAACTTATTTTCCACCCTTTCTAGACACAGGTCTTCTGAAATAGAAGGGGCATCTTCCCCCTCCACCCCATCTGCCCCCTCAAATGACTCAGGTGACAGGTGATGAAAATCAATAGGCAGACATAGAGAACTCGGATGTGTTCCTTGACTTTTATCACAGGCTCAGCTCGTTGATGGGATCTTGATGGTATTTTATTTGATTCCGTTTTATTCTTGGTGAGTCCAAGGATTCCTTCCTAGAAATCAGAATGTGAATGCATGAGTTAGGGAAAAAGAAAGAGGAAGAGGTTAAAGAAGCAGTCAAGGAGGTAGGAGGGGGTGTGACCACCATAATTATTCTTTATGTCAGAGTCCTACACGACACACAAGTAAGTTGAAAGTTGAAGCCACTAGTTAGTGAAATAATATTGAAACGATAATTTTAATGTTCTTATTTTCAGACACTACGTGCTGCTGGAAAAACATACATGATCTTTTTTGTGCTGGTCATTTTCCTGGGCTCGTTCTACCTGATAAATTTGATCCTGGCTGTGGTGGCCATGGCCTATGAGGAACAGAATCAGGCCACCTTGGAAGAGGCAGAACAGAAAGAGGCTGAATTTCAGCAGATGCTCGAACAGCTTAAAAAGCAACAGGAGGCAGCTCAGGTAAATTCACCATGTCAAATATGTCCTGTCTCATGGTACAATTATTTTTTATTATTTTGGTTGTTATGAAAATACCAGAGAGAATAATTCTTTGACTCTACTTAATAGAAGCGGATTCGTAATTTCTACATATTAATCATCTATAGATCATCAAGTTTAATTTTTCTAAGATGTCTGCAATATTGGCCACAGTGGAACTCTCTCGTGCCTTTTTAACATTTTAAGATTTTTATAACTAAAGGGGAAATGTGATTTTGAATCTTCTCAAATGAAAAACTTACGGAATGGGTATACTGGCATTAGGAGAAAATCCTAAGAAGCCATCTTTTCTTAGAAATAAAGTATTGGTTGTCATATAAAAAGATGTTCATCTGGCTTTTAAAAGATAGTCTCTTCTTTTCTTTAACCGAAAATATTTTGGCTTTTAGCATGGTTGCTTACTTGCCTCTCTGATACAGTAAATAAGGAAGTGATGAAGTAACGTTCTGTGATAAAGCAGTAGTCAGCAGGCCTAGGAAAGTCACCAATTTTAGGGAGATCAGGTGACCTACAAATTGCTTGTTCTTATAGTGAGGTGTTGATATAGTACAATTAAATGCCTGTCTTATCACTTCCATCTTCCCTTGGGCTTTCCGTTTAGCATACAAACTCAGTGTCTTTCCTTTAGAATAAAGTTGCTTGGGGAATATTAAGGTATTGACAGGAGTCCCTGTATTGAGGGTACTCTGAGAACAATGGTAATAATCAAAAAGTGCCAACTGAGTACCAGTACAAGCTATGATCAAAAGCGTTGTTTTCATTCCATGCCCGCATGTCCTGCAAGAACCAGTACTGAGCTAAAGAAGCCGGGATGGTATTTGGAGAAAGGAATGTCTTGTCTTGCTTAGTAGAAACTGTTGACTGTCATTTCTCCAGTCTGCAGGATTATGCAGGGGCAAGAACAGGTTTTATCACCATCTATAAATTTGGTGGATCATATTTTGGCAGCCAAGCTTTAATATCTGGGGAGAGGACTTCAGCTTTTCATTTCATTCCTCCTACCTTGGAATATGACCTCAATTAAGTCATTAGCTTTTCTTCCATGCCGCAGTTTCTTTCTCAGAGAAAAGAAGACAGTGCTAATTAAATACCAATTTTTGGAGTGATTCAAATCCCCAAAAGTAATATAGGTTTATGTTCTTGTTGATGCCTGATGGATCCTTTTGAATATGGACTTTGCAGTGTAATATAGACACAATAAATGTCGGCACAGATAAAATCACATTAACCCTGAAAGCCTTCATTCGATAGAAAGGGGGGGAAATCCCATTTATACCTGCAGAGTTTCTTCTATGGATGACCAGCTTGAGTCAGCTAAATGTATTTTTTAAATATCATGCAAATACTTGAGCTTAAAAAGATAAAATCTTCTCTAATGCCATACTAAAACCATTTCTCCTTAATGTAACAGGCAGCAGCTGTAACGGCCTCAGAGCATTCCAGAGAACCCAGTGCCGCTGGGGGGCTCTCCGACAGCTCATCTGAAGCGTCCAAGTTGAGTTCCAAGAGTGCTAAGGAAAGAAGAAACCGGAGAAAGAAAAGAAAACAGAAAGAGCAGTCTGGTGGGGAAGAGAAAGATGAGGATGAATTCCATAAATCTGAATCTGAAGACAGCATCAGGAGGAAAGGGTTTCGCTTCTCCATAGAAGGGAATCGGTTGACGTATGAAAAGAGGTACTCCTCCCCACACCAGGTATGGCACCATGGCGTTAAAGGGTGCATGGGTGAAAGTCAGAACACTGAAGAGAGGGGGAGAAGTTAATCAGATTTACGAATTGTCATCAACTGAATTGACTGCTGTGTTTATTACATTTAAACCTATCCTTTCTTCACATAGCTATGAGAAAACTTTACTCCACATGTATGTAAGTCTGTGGCTTTCTGCAGTTGGGGTCACACTGGGTTGAAAGTCAGAAGACCTGGATTCTCATCCTGATACTATCTGCTGATACCTTTTAAAACTAATGACATTTATTCTTTCTGCTCCTCAGCCTCTTTAATGAAAACAAAAACCAGCCAAAAACGTGGATATGGGGCTGGCTGATCAATAACTTCTTTTGGTTATTTTATGTTGGTTTTTTTCCCGCTTAACTTCTTTATAAACCGTGCATCCTTCTGAAAATCTCAGGTGTGATATGCATTATCAAAAAGCACACTAATCTGAATTTCGGAAGCCTGTGCCTTACAGATGAAACAGCAATAATAATGGATGTAAAGTGATTTTAGAAAGATGGCCTAAAACAATTTGAGAAAAGTGTTGGAATTCTTTGAAAGGAAGGAGCAGTAAGAACAAATGTGTCCTTGTGAAGGTCATGCTGCCAATGTTTATTGAATCCTTTATGGCGTCCATAGTATGTGCTAAGGAGGTTTCCTTTTGAACTTGAAAAATGGTGATTCGGGGTTTTGTTTTTCGGTATCTTTAAGCTGTGATCTATCTCCCCATTCATAATCTCAAGGACTAGAAATCTTCTCTTATAAAACCAACTTAATCTGAGCACATAAAACGAGAGTGTTAATCAAAAGGAGTGAATCACATTCTCTTATGAATACAGAAATCTCCTTCAACTTAATCTTGCAAAATTAAAAGCGCATTTCAAACGGCTATATTAATTTGCTTGTACTCTTTTTGGTTTCAAACTTCTAGTCTTTGTTGAGCATCCGTGGCTCCCTATTTTCTCCAAGACGAAATAGCAGAACAAGCCTTTTCAGCTTTAGAGGGCGAGGAAAGGATGTGGGATCGGAGAACGACTTTGCCGATGATGAGCACAGCACCTTTGAGGATAACGAGAGCCGGAGAGACTCCTTGTTCGTGCCCCGGCGACATGGAGAGCGGCGCAACAGTAACCTGAGTCAGACCAGTAGGTCTTCCCGGATGCTGGCAGTGTTTCCAGCGAATGGGAAGATGCACAGCACTGTGGATTGCAATGGTGTGGTTTCCTTGGTTGGTGGACCTTCAGTTCCTACATCGCCTGTTGGACAGCTTCTGCCAGAGGTGATAATAGATAAGCCAGCTACTGATGACAATGTAAGGAAGTTTTAAATAGTTCAGGCATGGCTGGCCCGTTATTGCTGCACCAGCCAGTGTTTCTACAGAATGGAACCTTTTGAGAATGATTCCTGGTTGGTCAAGCTGTGAATGCACCTGCATCTTGTAATACCTTTAATAGACTAACCAACTAAAACTTAAGGCCTCAACACTCTTGCATCACACCGAATGCGTTTACTTATTTAATGTGCTAAGAATAAATTAGACACAAAAAGAAATTACTGCCTCCAGTTGGAGGATTTGCTATATACCCATGCTGAGCTTAGATAGCAAGACATCCTCTAAAGCTTTGGTATAAAAGTAAATGAATGATTCCTCTGTTTAAGTATAAAGGGTGTATAATAAATCTTTCCAACAGATTCTTCATGATAGTTCTGCCTTATTTTAGAAGATTTTCAAGAACACTGTGCCTACATAGATAGCTTCATTTTTATCTTAAAATTTCTAGTATTCACATTTGTTTTTCTAAAAAAATGCTGATATAAGTCTTCTCAAAACCAATCTAAAGGACAAGACATAAATAAATCGTTAATACAGACAGATAAAAATTGTCTGTACAAACGTATATTACGTGTTTGTGAACGTATATGAGGATGAGGAATTTCTGAACACATGCTGCCTCTTGTTGAACGGGTAACTCCCTTGGAAATATATCAGCATGATGAGGCATGACCAAGTCAGCATTAGATGACTTATTGCTTTGGTACCCTGGATGAAACTGTTGTCCATGCAGCATGTGTGTGTTTTTCACATACAGTTTGTGTTGTCAATGACCATCTATGTCTTGTGTACAGAAAATGAGATGGTGGCCACATGTGTTGTAATCATTTGTATTTCTTGAAAAATAAATGGCTACCTTCTCAAAAAAAAAATGCCTGACCATTTATATGACTTTTCAGGTTTTTGTTTTGTATTGTTAGTTCAGAAATGAGGCAAACTGTTAAATATGTCTCTCAAGAGATTTATTAACTATATCAAAATCACATCATGCCTTGTAAAGTTATGAAATTAGAGCGTTAAAAAACTCAGTTTTTGCTGTATGACTAAATGGTTGACAGTTTGGATATTCCAGGTTAATGATACAATAAGTCAGCAGTATCTGCCATCACCAACTAAATACGAAAGTGCATGATGCATGTGTTTCATGAAATTCACTGTGTCACATTTGGTTCTTTGCTTTGCAGATTGCTCAAGTTCATCATTTAATACATTAGCATTTTCTTTACAGGGAACAACCACCGAAACTGAGATGAGGAAGAGAAGGTCAAGTTCTTTCCATGTTTCCATGGACTTTCTAGAAGATCCTTCCCAAAGGCAAAGAGCAATGAGTATAGCCAGCATTTTAACAAATACAGTAGAAGGTTTGTTACACATTCCATTTTCATTCAATTATTTTCACTAAACTTATATTGTCTCACTTGAAACAAATATCTCTATTTGTAAATTGGAAAACAGTACATTTTAAAGAGAATATACTAGATCTTATTTAAGAGTTACTATTTGTTATACCTACTCATATATTCTAGGAGCTTTAAAAAAGTTACTTAAGCACAATGCTTTTGGAAATCTAAAGAATGTTTTCCTGTGTGTGGCAATTCTTTGAAAATGCAGAATAAAGTGTTTCTGTTAAGGCTGCTAATCTCACTAGTCATAGTGACCCTCTCTTCTGTTCCATTTAGCTTAGGACTTCGACACCATCCTAAATACTCTGAAGATTGGAGGGGAGGAGATGATTCTTGGCTCATATTAATTCCTACCCTATCTCTTACAGCTTTAGGTTGACAGTTTAGCCCGATATTAACATAGGATTGCACACAGTATCTACATTTCTACATCTCACGTTCCTATTGCAACTTCATTTAAAAGACCATTCACTTCAGACCAGATGCTGAGCCATATTGTCAATGCAGGCGACAAAAATGCTCTTTGCTACCTCTGCTACCTATGTCTGATGAAATAACTTCGGGTATCTAAAGAATAAATTCTATAGTTTTTTTGAAGTTCAAAAGAGGTTGACTGTGTAACAAATAAAAATGTGTTGATTACTGAAAAACAAGTCTAGTGGATCGGAAATAAATATATATGTGTACAAAATATATCTTTTGGTGGTTCTTTTTTCTTTTTTTTTTTAATTTAGAACTTGAAGAATCCAGACAGAAATGCCCACCCTGTTGGTATAAATTTTCTAACATATTCTTAATCTGGGACTGTTCACCATATTGGTTAAAAGTGAAACATATTGTCAACCTGGTTGTGATGGACCCATTTGTTGACCTGGCCATCACCATCTGTATTGTCTTAAATACTCTTTTCATGGCCATGGAGCACTACCCAATGACAGAACATTTCAATAATGTGCTTGCAGTAGGAAACTTGGTAAGCATGTTGGAAGGTAAATGTCTTCAGTCTTTGAATTTTCTGTTTGAGAAACTGTTTCCATTTAATAATAGCTTAAAGCAGTCTTTCTACCACCCTTCCTACCTCGTGGCTCCCAAAAGATGAGAATTATATCTAGTTGGCTATACCCTACCTTATGCCAACCATAATAGCCCTTAATGTCAAAGCAAAAATTGAGAAAGAGAGCAATAGGCATAGGTCTATAGTACTACTTGAAAGGTCAATATTGATATTTATAATTTTTTCAAGATGCAGAAGCAATTTAAGGGCACACTTTTTGAAATGATATTATCACAGTTTCCCTAGCTGTAGAAGGCTTTAAAAAAAAAAATGTAGATTTTATTTTGCTGAGTCATCATCATTATAAGCAAAAATTTAACAACTCAAAAATGTATTCAGCTTTTCCTCTTCCAAGATCTAAGTAGGACATGGATTGTTTTATCCATCTGTTCTATAGCAAAACCATCAAATATTGAAGACCTCCAGTACATTTTGTGTATTATTTGATTAGTAAGGTCATTTTTGGTAAAGGTTGTCACCTAAATCCTTCTCTCCTGTGCTTAAAAACATGAATTATTAAAGTGTTTGTCAGTTGACTCAATTTAGGAATACTAGCTTCTATTTGCTGAAAGAAAGAGGACTTTAAAGTAATGTATGTATTTATCATGGTATTTGTTTTGCGGTTTAAGATTTTCGATGGTAAAAAGCCAAACATGTAAAGCATACTGCATTGTAGTATTTACAGTTTTAAAGCTCTGGTATTTATACTATGGAAGTAAATTTATTTTTTTCACATGCTTAACAAACTGATAATAGTAACACACATATTACAGTAATAGATATATGCATATAATAATCGGATTTGAGGAAAATGGGAATACACTTACAGATAAATAAAAGTGTTCATGGGCAAGATGTCGTGAGTACCCACGTTGCATAAAATCTGGAAGGACAGGCAGTTTGATGTGATGGAAGTTAAAAATAGATTTGGACTCAAATCCTAGTTTTCCCATTTTCTAGTTGTATGATACCAGGCAAGTCACTGGTAAAGTAATGGATAAAGTAATGTTTGTATTACCTGCATTAACCACTTCATAAACTTCTGTGGCAATAAAATGAAATAGAATAAATGAGAGCTTTTTTATATAAACTATAAATTACTATACAAACGTATCTAGTAATAGAATCATTATGGGGAAATTAGCATAAACATTTTGTTCTATGACCAAATACCAAGTCATTCTACTTTATCATTATCTGATGGAATTAAAGTAACTTTGTTTTGATTGTAGGTTTTCACTGGGATCTTTACAGCAGAAATGTTTCTGAAAATTATTGCTATGGATCCTTACTATTATTTCCAAGAAGGCTGGAATATCTTTGATGGTTTTATCGTGACGCTTAGCCTGGTAGAACTTGGCCTTGCCAATGTGGAAGGACTATCAGTTCTCCGTTCATTCCGACTGGTAAAAGACAAACAGCAACAAAAACAAAACCTGTCCAACAACCAGGGCTTTTACATAGTACTCTTATAGGTTTTACTATGCAACTATTAACATTTTTAATTTTTGTGTAACATTTATCATCAAAACTATCCCTAAATGGAAAAAAATTATCTCCACTTATTTAGAAAAAACTTTATTAAAAAAAAAAGCGTAGTCAGGTAAAGTTTAATATATAACTCAGTTGCCATTGTGACTAACTATTGTTTCTAGAGATATAGTTAATATTCTGGATTGAAGAAAATATTTTTAATGAAAATATATCACATTTTAATAGTGACTTGAAAATATAAACAGCCCTTTGTATGATGGATGGTGATCAGACACAAAATGGGTATGCAGAAAATTCCTAATTCGACCTCTGGAAAATATGCCCCTTCCCTAAATCAGAGGAGAAAAATCTGTAGGATTACTTACCATGCCCATTGATTTACATATATGTCCTTGCAAATCAGGGAAATAATTATAGGTGTGGGAAATCTCCAAATTTTTAAATGCAGGCATCTAGCTATGTCAGTGCTCCAAAGGAGTATTAAAGAATAATAAACACTTTTCTCTGCTTGTAGCAGAGGCTCTATATGATGTCATTTTATATGCTCTTGACAAAAGAGTATCTTTTCAACAGAGATTATTGTGATTCAGATGCTAATATTAGTGACAGGCCTGGCATACCCTAGAACCACATTCACAAAGCAAATTAAGGACAGTTGGACCCCAAGTGATCTTCAAAAAATTCACTCTTAGGGAAAATGATCTACATGGTTAAAATATGGAAGAATGTAATTCTTCCTAGAGGGTCCAAAAACTAGCCATGAGCCTGAGTGGGTTCAAGGGCAGGGAAGATGTTGTAAGAGATTCAATATTAATCATCATTTCTTGCTAAACCTCAATATATGTAAAGATCATAGTAATATATGTTAATTTTTTTTATTTTCCAGCTCCGAGTTTTCAAGTTGGCAAAATCTTGGCCAACATTAAATATGCTAATAAAGATCATCGGCAATTCAGTGGGGGCTCTGGGTAACCTCACCTTAGTGTTGGCCATCATTGTCTTCATTTTTGCTGTGGTCGGCATGCAGCTCTTTGGTAAAAGCTACAAAGATTGTGTCTGCAAGATCTCTACCAGCTGTGAGCTCCCACGCTGGCACATGAATGACTTCTTCCACTCCTTCCTGATTGTGTTCCGTGTGCTGTGTGGAGAGTGGATAGAAACCATGTGGGACTGTATGGAAGTTGCTGGTCAAGCCATGTGCCTTACTGTCTTCATGATGGTCATGGTCATTGGAAACCTGGTGGTACGTACCCATTTAAGATATATATTTCAGAAATAGATTAAGAGTATAATAGAATGGTGACCATTTCATCCAAAACAAAAACTATGATCAATAATTTATAAAGTCTTCAGGCTTGGATATGCATATAGTCTCACTTGACAACACAGCAATATAGGAGTGACCCTACAGTTTTTATATTCAAATCAGCTTTGTCAATCATTTCATCACATTTAGTATATGCATTTTAGTAGAGTATCATATTGAAGACAGACCTTGAAGGATATGCTGGGAACATTTTACAAATTCAGAGAAAAGGGAGAAAGAAGTCTGAAAAAAAATTTAAAGAAAGCTTTATCTTACTTGCCGGTAGAGGACTAAAGAGTGCTGTTTTTAAGCATTTATAGTGACTTTACCATTTCCTTGCCTCTTTATGGCATATAGTATTCAATCACTCTATGTCATATGGCAGGTGCATTAGCCAACCTAGGTTAATCAATTCTCTAGTGGTTCTCAGTCAAAATAAGGGTGGGCTAATGATGCCTGAGATTACCCAAATGGAGTAACTGATCAATTCTCTCTCTTAAGTTTGAAACATGAATTACTCTTTGTAGTATAGAAAATGTGGTATATTCCAAAAGATACATATATTGTCAGTCTTATGGAAATATTAGAGATTATTTATAAACAGTTCTTCTAATTAATAGTGGAGTATGAGAAATATAATAGTTTAAGAAAATAAGTGTCAATGCCTATGTTAAGATACTGATTCTTATTCTGGATCATAATGATTTTTTTCATTAATATCTAACTCAGTATCTCTGTTTATCAAAAAAGAAACTATAGAAAGTATTAAGTGCATAATTATAAACACCAGTGATTTTTAAGGTTAGAACTTTATATGGTATCTATTTCCATCTGTTTTCTTATAATCATTCAATTTTAAACATAGCTAAACCTTAGGTTAACTCATTCAACTTCATCCTATAAGTGGGAGAATGTGAGACCAACAGAAATCATGTCTTTGCCCAATGATGCAGAGTGTAGCCACTATTGAGCCAGACCACAAATTCAGATGGCCCAACTTCTAATCACTATGCTATGGTGTTCCTTTCCTACCTAGCTGTTAAAACCTTCAGTTTCCTCTGCACTTAGAGGAGTAAGTGATCAGTCTGCTCTTCGTTACATTGGGATAAAATTATAATCATGTCCATGTTATTTTTAAGGTCCTGAACCTCTTTCTGGCCTTGCTTCTGAGCTCATTTAGTGCAGACAATCTTGCAGCCACGGATGATGACAATGAAATGAACAATCTCCAAATAGCTGTGGACAGGATGCACAAGGGAATAGCTTACGTGAAGAGAAAAATATATGAATTTATTCAACAATCCTTTGTTAGAAAACAAAAGATTTTAGATGAAATTAAACCACTTGATGATCTAAACAATAAAAAAGACAGTTGTATGTCCAATCATACAACAGAAATTGGAAAAGATCTTGACTATCTTAGAGACGTGAATGGAACTACAAGTGGAATAGGAACCGGCAGCAGTGTTGAAAAATACATTATTGATGAAAGCGATTACATGTCATTCATAAACAATCCCAGTCTTACTGTGACTGTACCAATTGCTGTAGGAGAGTCAGACTTTGAAAATTTAAACACAGAGGACTTCAGTAGTGAATCAGATCTGGAGGAAAGCAAAGAGGTAAGATTTTATAGATGTGGGTAGTTATAAATTTATATGTATGTACATGTATTATTGCTTGTATATAAGTATATATATGTGTCTTGCTGCCTTGGGTAAATCAGATTTGTGTAATGAGATGGGGAAAGAAAGAGCACAGAGATACAATGGTAGGCAGATCCTCATCTCATTTCACATGTCCATGAATAATGAATTCAGGGCGAAAATATGAGAGATCATTTTTGTAAAACATTGTATAATTTTTTCAGGATTTTGAGTTATTATCTCAGTTAAAATGTTGTTCATTAAAAATTTGGGTTTTAGTAAAGAACCAATGGAAGCTGATTTTTTTAAAATGATTTTTATTTTTATAAAGTTGGTTCTAAAGTACTTTTAAAATAAATTTGGCAATATTTTTTTAATCCGATTTTTTTTGTCTTGAATTTCAGATTTACATTTAATATTTGGTGAAGACTAACAGCTACCATATGCTCTGTTGAATTAAAAAAGAAACTTTTAAAAAAAGAAACTTTTATTACAAATACCATAACAAATACTTTTTCTGCAAAAATTGTACATGATTTATATACTGTTTTGTCTGTATGGTTCAGGGCTAACAGAAAAACTGACCTTTTTATTAAAAAGTGACTGTCCACTGAACCACTGGAGGCAGGTCTATTCCTTCATACTCTGTGTCATTTTGTATCTTGGATTATCATTGCATTAATTGAAAATTTAAATATTGGGATAGTAGAAACTTTAGAGACAACGTAATGCAGTATTTCTCAAATGATGAGTCATGACCCAGTAGGAGGTGATAAACAAATTTATTATACCAGTATTTTTTTAAATTGTAATTAAACAGAATAGATGATACCAGAGCACATGGCATGATGTAGGGAACATGATGAATGAAGCTCGGGCTGCCTATGCCGAGCTCAGATGCACCGCTTTCCTAATCAGAGTGCAAGCCCTGGTCCATGCGGGGGAGTGCCTGAAGTGTAGAGTTCTTAAATATGAATAACAGTGTTTCGGTGCTTTGAAAGTAGGGATCATGAAAATTTCTGGACCCCAGGCAGAATGGATGGCTTCTGTTTTGGTTTCTAGAGATAGAAGGCAGAGCATAGGTAATAAACAACTCATTCTCTAGGCTCATACATCTCACAAGCTATCACACCATTTTGTTCTGATATGCATGTAGTCTCTCCTTTTATATTGTGACATGCTTGAATATGTTTGCTACAAAGTAGGCACTCAGATTAAACTTCTCCATCTCATTTAACTCTGTGTAATAGAACCATTTTGAAGGATTCTCATTATCACACTTGCTCTGAGAGCACATGTGAAAATATAGTTTTATTTCCCATGATCCAGACTCCATTTTTCTCCTGATTCAACCTAATATTGTGTTAGAGCTTTTTTTTTCTTTATTAGACATTTGCCTTGTCAATTTACATAGGGTTTCTAAGAAAGTAATTATCCCTCGTCTTTTTTCACAAGAATTGCTATTGAAATGCAGTTGTATCTCAACCAGCTGAATTTTTATATTAAATACTGAAACTTCTATTCATTCCCATTACATTTCAGTTTCTTTCATTCATTTTTGAATTAGTATATATACATATATATACACATACATATATAGTTGACCCTCCAACAACATGGGTTTGAACTGTGTGGGCCCATTTATACGCTGAATTTTTTCAATAAATACAGTAGAGTACTGTAAATATATTTTCTCCTCCTTATGATTTTCTTAATAACTTTCCTTTTCTCTAACTATATTATAAGAATACAGTATATAATATATATACAAAATATGTATATATTAATGAACTGTTTATGTTATCAGTAAGGCTTCTGGTCAATAGCAGGTTATTAGTAATTGAGTTTTGGGGGAGCCAAAAGCTATATGCAGATTTTTGACTGCACAGGGGGTCAGCCCCCTTCACCCCTGCATTGTTCAAGGGTCAACTGTACCTATATTTGGATTTTAGAAGGATGATTCTCAACCTTTAATTGTGAATTTCGATGTAGGAACATACCTTATTAACTCACAATGTTACCTGCCATGGGCTCTGCTAGACCTGCTTCATTTAAATATGTTGATATTTCTGTGCCTGGATTTCAATAATGAGCCTTATCTTTAATGGATCATTACTGAAATTATATCAATGCCTTGGGTTAAAGTTATAAATGGTCATTGTTTATTATCCATTTTCTAAACATTTTTTTTAGACATGGTAGCCCACAATTATAATGTTGTTCATAATAAATTATTCTCTAGAGCCAAACCCTGTGTTAGATGATTCCCCACATGCCATGTGGCCTTACCTGACTATCTGGTCCTCAATTCTCATCTCAAAAATGGGGATAATATCACCTACTTCATACTTTCTGTGGAGTATTTAATGAGACAATAAATGTGAAGAAGTTAGCACAGTGCCTGACACATTATAAATGGGCAGTGAATTGTCATTATCATTATTATTACTAATAACATTCCCAACACTCCGTTGGCCAGTGTTTTCTTGTAAAAATTAGTAGTAACATAGTCCTTTCAGTAGCACAGTAACCTACCTAGTAAACTACCATAGTAACACAGGTAGTCCTTTCGTGTTGTCTGCCTTTTGCCCTCTGTAATAAATTGCTTTACAGGTTTATCTGGAAAAGCGATAGATTTTCTATTTTCTGTTTCATTTTTAAATTGTCTCCTCCAATTCTGGATAAGGTAGACTCCTTAAAAAAGGTAGGAAACTTTTTTTCCTAAGAGCATACCAGTCAGGAAGAATAAATATGCAGAAACCGAGAGACATGACACAACATGTTGTGTTAGACACAATAATAGTTTAGTGGTTCTGGGATATAAAGTCACAGGAGGTGAAGCCACCGGAGTATACAAGGAGCAGACTGCCTCAGTTTCCAAGAAACAAAGAACAGACTGCAAATGAACAGATGCGTGAAAAGGGAGACCTGTATTTGTTTTTGCCTCCCGCATAAAGTGCACACTTATGCACCACTGTCCCCCTTTCCAGGATGAATTTGTGGGCTATCTTTCTATACCTGTCCCATATTTGTCCCCAAATGCAGGAAAGGCATAGCATGGGTCACATTCAACACTTCTGTAAGTCCCAGCAGACCTCAACCCACAAAGTACACTCAAACAACCTAATTGTTTTTAAAACCTCATGAAATTTCTTGACTCATGCAGTAGTAAGAATAATGGGTCAGCTAGAAATATGGGTTTCCACTGAAAATTGATAAGGAATGGTGCCTTAGACAGGTTTTGAAGAGCTTTAAAAATTGGGCAAATTGGCATTATAAAGTCATACCTCTCCAAATAGAAAACGAGTTTCTTTGGTTATGGATTGTATTTTATATAAATTTAGTCTTCTCAAGCACCCACTGCAATGTTGGGCACAAATATGTACTCAATAACTTTTTGGGTTTTGGTTGATTTGTTTAGATAACTAGGCTAAAAGTCTGGTGGCCTTCACTCTACTATGGGGCAAATCACTAACTCTATTATCCCGTTTCCTAATTTGTAAAAGGAGGACAACTGTCCTCTGGTTCTTACAGGAATATTATGAGGATCTAAAACCTATTTGGAAGTTAAAATGCTCAGAAACATAAGGTGATAACAGCACAATTACTACTATAATTCTGTCTGCATAAATACTTTTTAAATGAAGTGAGTTATTAAACTTATACCTTTTTGGAGTAAAAACAACACATTACTAAACTAGTTAGGGAAAAAAGTACACTTATTTCTGCAAAGAGTGAGCCCTAGAGTGAGTAAAAATGCCATTTGGATCTTTGTAATTCAGATCATGCTAATAACAAAAAAAGATTTATTGAGTGCATACCATGGGAAAACAGTGTTTGTAGGGTTTTATGTGCATTGTCTCCCTCAATCTTCATACCCACAGATAGATATTATTCCAGTCTTACAGATAAGGACATTGAATGTAGCATTTCAGTAGCTTGCCACTGTCACACAAATGAGGACTGATCCTGGACTAGAAGAATCCAGGCAGTTGACAACACAGTCTATGTTCTTAACTATTACACTAAATCTCCTTAACAGTGTCTGAAAAAATATTTTCTTTGGCATTACTTTAAAGTTAATGATATTGTTTATTGAAGAACTAAGAACAGGTGTCCATTATAGAGGTGGTCTTAACTACCAATATCTCTCGCTGGACATAGACTAGTGGCACAGCCACAGGTGTCTGCATCGTTTCCCTCAGTCCTGGAGGGTCTTCTTCCTTCTGCACTGGCCTACAGGTTAGACCAGTCTGCTTCGGCCTCCCACACTGACCCACGGAGGTCTACTTCTAATTATGGAGCATTTATTCTCTTGGACTATGGCTACTCCAAGCTGTGTTTTGGGAAGACACACCTGGAAGAATCTTCCAAATCATTTGGAAGCACTTCTATAGTTGCATCGCTAGCTTATGAAGTCTTTGAGAACAGGTGAAACACTAACCAGGTCTTACTCACTTTAAGGCCACAATGAGTACAAAATGTTTATGAAGTGAATAAATAAATGGGTAGTGAACATTTACTTCTAGACTCCCATTTGCCCTCTCAATTATAACATCTATGTTAAAATAATATTTATTTGCTGTTTTGTGGATATTCTTTCATTTAATACTTTTACCTTTACTGTATTTGGGTTAAAGAACATATGACAATTCCCCGCTGAAGCATACACTGCTCAGCAGGCTAAATTTATACACAGAAAGGTCTATGGTGAATGCCTTATGTGGGCAATGCTGTTTTAAATGTACCTGAGAGCAGGGGTTAGTCCATTTCATTGACCGCAGTATAGCCCACCTTCGTCATGGTGCCCAGCATATAGTAGGTGCCCGGTAGATACATGTTAAATAAAGACATAAGAATAGGAAGTCTCTGCTTCATTCTGAATCAAAACAGATATGTACGAAGATTTTTGCAAATATCCCAATTCACTAACACCATGATAACATAATTTTCCCCACTGAGAAGCATCACACAACATATCTGGGGATATTAAAAATCTCTGGGAGATAGATGTGTATGCCCCCAACTGTTCTTTCTGTACAATCTCTACACAAATCCTCACGGTCTCTGATGCAGCAACTATTGCCTCCATCCTGTATGACACACTCTCCTTCAGAAGCCCTTCCCACAAACTTTTGTAATTGGAAAAGACTCCCGTCCTAAAATAAAATAAAATCAAGTACATTTTAAACGTTCCTTTGGGGGCGCCTGGGTGGCACAGCAGTTAAGCGTCTGCCTTTGGCTCAGGGCGTGATCCCGGCGTTGTGGGATCGAGCCCCACATCAGGCTCCTCCGCTATGAGCCTGCTTCTTCCTCTCCCACTCCCCCTGCTTGTGTTCCCTCTCTCGCTGGCGGTCTCTATCTCTGTCGAATAAATAAATTAAAAAAAAAAAAACGTTCCTTTGATCTCATCTCTTCCTTAAGTTATCTGTCCTGAGTTCATTGCCAATCCTCTTTAAAAGATAGATTAGATTATACTCACTGTCTTCCCATTTTCCACTGTTCAGTCACCTTCAAACATCTCCTTTCTGGTTTCTTCCCCTACCTTTCTCTCTGTCAAAAATCATTGATGTTCTCGTATTTGCCAAGTTCAGTGACCCTATTTCACTTGATTGTCTGCAATATTTCCTAATTCTTTTAAGCTCTGTCATTCCCTGGCTTCCAAAAATCCAGGCTATTTTCCTCCCAATCATATAAACTCTCAAAAGCTTATGAGAAGCCTGGATTCATTCTCAACTTCTCTAATTGGAAGGCCCTCATCAAATTTCCTGCCAAATCCTGCGGATTTTATCTCCTAAATCCTCTCCAATCTTGACCTCCTACTTCCTGTCCTATTATTTCATCTGTATCACTAGAATTACCATCTGAAACACATTTGTACGGGAGAAAAAAGGCAATCTTAAATATATCATGAGCAATTGGACAGCCTTGATCAGACTCATTTCTTCAGTCTAATTCCTCATGACTCAACTCAGTTCTAGTCACACGATTCCATGAAGTTTCTGTCCTTAGACTCCATCATTTCTTGTTAGAAATTACCTTCATCTCCTTGCCATTCTCTGCAAAATCTAACAAAACAAAATGACCTTTGAATCAATATTCAAGACTTTTTCCATGTATTCACTCTACAAAAATATATTGTTGCTCTGTTAACTCACTATATCAAACAACTCTCACTTCTGGAAAGGCCTCTGAATTTCCCCCAACTAAAATTACTAGCTGTGTACAATGAAAGGTATGCATTGCGCTCTGTTTCTCTGTTGTGTATCTCTGTCTATCCTACTTATTGATCTTGTGAACAACTCGAGAATAAGAACTGTGGTCATAGGTATCTTTGTACTTCTAGTAACTTCTGCAGTACCTGACACAAATGAGGTGCTGGCTCAGTGTTAATTGGCATCACGTAAGTTAGTGGTATGTTTCATGTCATCAGTCATACCTTTTCAAAGTATACAGATTAATAAATCAAACAAGACTATTCCTAAGTCAAACTGAGTAAGCAGTTTGCTTTTGGATGCAGGTTCTCTCTGGGGAGGGGGCAGAGAGGAGAGAAGAAGGAGGAGAAGAGAAAAGACTTGTAATTTTCATATAATTGCCTGACAGATGTCCATGCAGCACTTTGTAGAGTTCCATCTGGACATTGCTTGGCTCTTCCCTTCCAGCTCTTGCCTATTTCCCTATCTGAGCTATAGTTTCTCAGGGCCATGATCTTTATGAGATGGCAGCTGTTCTATGTGAAGAGTGCTGCCATCTAAGCAGCGGATGCCCAAACTCCTTCCCCCTTGCATCTGGTTGATTTCCGGGTACTACCAAGGCGATGCACCTTTGTCTTCTCTGCACCTCCCGCAGCTCCACACGAGGGCAGACCTCCATCATCTCTCAGATTTAACTGCTGTAACCCTCACAAATGTTCCCTCTCACTAGTCCAGTCTCTACATAATAAATTGTCTTTCTAAAAGGCAAATCTGGTCCTAGCCCTCCTCTCTTTCTAACCTTTCAGGAGTTGCCCCTTGCTTACAGTCTATTCTATTTAACATGGCCTATGAGTCCCTGCAAAAAAAAATGACCATTACAGACCTTTCCAGCCTCACATAGTAGTAGTCTCCACCTCTCCTCATCCAAGTACACTGATATTTTGTTTCCTAAAACTTCCCGTGCTTTGTAAGGTTCTGACCCTTACACCCATTCTCTCCATCTAGAATACTCATGCCATCCTCTTCCCCTGCCCCAACTCCACCCAGCTCATCCTTCTGGTGCTAAATGTTGCTGTCTTCTGCCCTCTCTTCTTAGACTGAGTTAGGTGGTGCTCTCAAGATACCCTATACTAACTCGATTACAGTGTGTGACACTTGTTTGCTCATCTGTATCTTCCATCTGATTGTGAATGCATGAGGGCACGTGCTAGGTCTAGACACTATTTCCTTTTTCAGGTCCTAATCTTCTTCTTGTGCGTAGACTGATATTTTTGGTGGTTGAAATGGTCAAATATTAGCAATTACACATATTACAAACTATATAACACTGTTATGAAAGTTATTACCATTTACTGGGTAAGCACATGGCAAGCATTTTCTGTGTGTTATCTTGTATGATCCTTATAACAATCATGTGACATAAGGACCATTTTACAAATTAAAAACTAAAGCTTAAGGAGGTGAAGATAATTGCTTAAAGTCCATAAAACCACTAATTGTGATTCAAACCCAAACTTCTCTGACTCAAAACAGAACTCTTAACCCTTTCATTATAGTTGCACAGTTCCTCCAGTTGGTAGACACTTATTAAGTATTCGTTAAATATGTTATCATTTATCATGAAAAATTAATGTCAAAAGAACACTAGAGACTCTATGCCCATTTCAGCAAAATGAATTTAACAATGGAAAATACTCATTTGATTTACAACTTTGATTTCTAGCTTGGGAATTATAAATGCAATTTTGCAGACTTTTTTTGTTGTTTCTAACTTATTTGCATTATAATAATTTTCTGTTGGTCCAGTATATGATGAGGTGTTCTATTTCTTTTCTATCTAATTGTCAATACAAAATTCATGTTTGACATACTTTAAAGCAGAATTCAGAGTATATGAGAGCTATATTCCTCCACTTTCCCTTCTACCTTGGTGAAGTGTTTGACTAACACTGGATTTCACGATTGATAAGAACAAGTTAATATTTAGTAAATATGAGTAATGCACTGAAGACTTCCCTTCCAGCCCACAGTTTGAGGAAGAAATCATCTGGGTTTTAGGGATGATGTGGGAATTAATGACTTAATATTTGGCTTTTCCAGCTACTCTGTGGAAATGCTAAGTCTCAGTACAGTGCATTTTTCTTTGATCTTATATTGTTGCTTTGTTGATAGTTTTTAATAGGGGTCATTTAAATTTTTAATATGCTTGTATACACTAGAAATATTTACTAATGCATAATATACACAATAAAATATTAATACTAATATTTTGATGTAGAACATCTCATTTATATATGATTTAAGATATATATGTATATATGTATTTAAATATATATAACAACATAAAATGTCCACCTTTAAAATAATACATGCCTAGCTTTAAAAATAAATGCTTTTGGGGCGCCTGGATGGCTCAGTCAGATGAGCATCCGACTCTTGAATTCACTCAGATCATGATTTCAGGGCTGTGAGATGGAGGCCAGCATTGGGCTCCAAGCTCAGCTCAGAGTCTGCTTGAGATTCTCTCTCTCCCTCTCCCTCTGCCCTCCCCCCATGCCCATGTGTGCACATGTACACTCTCTCACTCACTTCTAAAATAAATAAATCTTTAAAAATAAGTATTAAAAAATATATACACACACACATATTCTGTATTCTTTTGGCCCTTAAATTCCAGATTTATATTTTAATAAATTAATCACTTATAAATTGAACTATTAAACCCTATAAATAAGCTTCCTGTAGCAAATGAAGTCTAAAATAAAAGCATAAATATCCTAACATCAAGTCGGAGAACAAGAAAAAAACATTTAATCATTTACTCTTAAAAAATATTGTGAAGTATTTTATTTGTTGTGCTTTATTTTGCTTCACCCTCAAGGTCAAAATCATTTGCTATGGTAGAGAACATTTTTTAAAAGCAACAAACGTTATATAAATCCACTGAGGAGGAAAAATGCTCTTACTATCAGTGTTGTAGTTATTAAGTGGTTATTGAATGCCCTGGTGCACAAGACAAAGTGGATGCTTTAGATGTGATGTGGTCCCTGCATTCTCTCAGCTCACTTATTAAGTCAGCCTTCAAAAAATACATGAACAGTACAGGTCAGTATAGAATTTAGCTTGAGAGGCACATGTGAAAATATGCATATTTTCAAATGAACTAGCTCATTGGTAAATTAAATTTTGATTAATGGCTTAATAAATATGAAAATGGATTTTTAAAATAGTCTATTACTCTCAAAAACTAAATGTGAGAACCAAATGTTTTATTATTTGGATGGTGAATTTCAAAGTAAAATTAAATTTGAATTTAAAAACAAAAAAGGAAGAATTAATTGGCCTTGTTGGTTTTTTTTTTTAAAGATTTTATTTATTTATTTGAGAGACAGAGTGAGTGAAAGAGAGGGCATATGAGCAGGGAGAGAGGGAACACGAGAGGGAGAAGGAAGGGGAGGGCGTGGGGGAGAGGGAGAAGCAGACATGGGGCTCCATCCTAGGACCCTGGCATCATGACCTGAGCGGAAGGCAGATGCTTAACTGACTGAGCCAGCCAGGTGCCCACCTTACTGGTTTTTAAATCAACAAAAGTACTGTTTGAGGATGTTTTTATTTTTGCTGTTATCCAATTTTTTTAGTATTTTATTAGAGATGGGTTCTTGCCACACACCTAAAAATCTTTGCCTTCCGTCTTTGAGTAATTGTGTTATTATTACAATGGAAATAAGGAATTCAGAGGTATATCATCTTTGATTTCAACAATGAAAAATGTAAGAATATATTGATAAAAATACATAAAAATGGTTGTGAGTGTTTTAATACCATTCTCTTAGCCTGTGATAAAGCAAAGTAAAGAAAAATTAAATAGGGACACTGATAACTTGAATAATGTAAGTAATAAAAGTAAATGTCATGGATGTATATATTAGCTCAAAATTTATACATGCAGAAAATTCTTATTTTCAAGTGCCCATGTATATATTTATATAAATTAACAATGTACTGGATAGCAAAGTAAACCTCAATAAATTCAAAATAGAAAATATCATAAAGGGTTACTATCTAATCACAATACAGGTAAGCTAGAAGTCAATAGTAAAATGAAAGAAAAAGTTCTAACCATTTGAAAGTTAAGAAATTCCCTCCTAAACAAATATTGGGTTAAGGAGCAAATAAAATATATAAATAGCTATTTGGAAAATAAGAACATTTTCTTTCAGAATCTGTGAAGTAGGACCAAGCAGTCACTGAATGTCTTAATATTGACAAGAATGATCAAGAAAGAATGAGAGGTCCTAGGTGGCTCAGTCAGTTAAGCTTCTGACTAAAGTCATATTCTCAGGGTCCTGGGATGGAGCCCCAAGTCCAGCCCCTAGTCGGGGCTCCACCCTCAGAGGGTAACCTGCTTTTCTCTCTGCCCCTCCCCCGCTCGTGCCCGCACACACACTCTCTCTCTCTCTCTCTCAAATAAATAAAATCTTTTTTTTTTAAAGAAAGAATGAAAGAACATGACAAAAAAACTTAGTTTGAGAAACTGGAAATTAAGCAAAATGAAGGGAATATAAGAGAAATTAATGAGTTATCAATGTAGCAGATGATATTAGGATAGCAGATGATTCTTAGAAAAGAAAACCAGTAAAATACAGACTTTGGTATGGTTGGCAAGATCCTGAGATGGCCCCAAAGACTCTTGCTCTTGTGTAATCCCCGCCCCTGAGCGCGGCCGAAACCTGCGGCTATGATGAGATGTCATCCCGTGATTATGTTCCCTTTCTGGCCAAAAGGAGACTATCCTGGGTGTGCCTGTCCTAATCAGGGGAAACCTTTAAGAGTAGTTTTCTCCCACTGCTCGCATAAGAGTAATTGAGAGAGAGATGCTCTGGCTGGCTCAGAAGAAAGAGTGCATATGGGGGCCTATGTGGCAAGGAACTGTGGTGGCCTCTACTTGCTGAATGGTTCAAGGCCGTGAGTTAGCAGGGCGGTAGGGACTTCAGTCTTACAACTGCAAGAAAATGAACTCTGCCCTTAGCGCATAAGGTTGGTGGATCCCGAGCCTCGGATGATAACTGCATTCGCAGCTAACACCTTAGCTTTTTTCCAGTGAGACCCTGAGTACAGCAGCTGACTACGTAGCGCCAGATTTCTGACCTACAGAAACTGGGACATAATAAGTTCGTATTGTTTTAAGCTGCTCAATTTGTGGCAATTTGATACACAGCAGTAGAGAACTAATTCATTTGGCAAATATTACACATTAAGGAAACTCAAATGACTTTCTGTTTATAAAGCGCAATTGCCGTTTGATAAGAGCACAAACACTCCAGTAGAAAAATACGCAAAAGACAGGGACAATTGACAGAAGAAAAAACATAATTGAAATGAACCTTAAGAATGATTAACCTTAATTTTAATAAATTAATATTAAAGTAACCATAAAGTACTTTGTACATTTCACTTTGGCCAAGAAAAAAGAAAAAAAAAGCAACAAAGGAAAAGAAAAGAAAAAAAAAAACCCAGATAAATAATGCATTATGTTGATGAAGGGTTTCTATGAGACAGAGACTTCACACAAATCTCAGAACATAGTATCTCCCAATAAATGTTTAGTGATTAAATGAATATTGTACATAGAGCTAGTAGAGAAATTAACTTAAAAGCCCAGTTTTATGTGAGTGGTTTCTGTTTCCAAAGTGGGGGTAGCTATTACTTTTGCTTCTCCCATCCTTGGCCAGAGATGATCATGGATTTTTCTAGATATAGACCCAGCACCTATGACTTAATCTGTGCACACCCGGCAGCCATACCTACTCTGAGCCTTTATCGCCTTATCGCATCCTGAATCCAGGTTTGTCCCTGCATTGCCTTCTTACCATTTTCAGTATCACATCTCTCTTGTATCATTTCAAATCCTTAAAGACTGTGAGTTGTAGAACATGACAATGAGAACTTGCCTGGTTGGCCTTCCCCTTCCCCGTAGGGTTGAAGTCTACATCTCCACAGAACATAGGTTGGAAATCTCTCTTCTGTAATAATGACAGATACTCACCTTTTATTGCAAAATGAATATTAAAGATTTACATGACTTCTGATTGAGAATGTAAAGGACAGTTTATCATCTGCAAAAGCACTGTTTCTCTAAGTTCTAAAGTGCATCAATGACTGAGCATGCACTGTTTTTATGTAGAACTTATAAGAATGCTTGAGTTTCATCTCAGTGTCTTTCTCTCTTGTTTTTATTAATTATCTTATCTTTGAGAGAAAGGTCTTGGTGTCCTTATTTATTAATGTTTTGTGTATTTAATGTTTTTATGTATTTTAATCTATTTTTATTTAATACATTTATTATTTAATTCATTAATTTAAAATTTATTTATTCAGCACACTTCAGCTCAGTCATTTCTGCATCTGTTTTATTTTGGTTGTTTTTTTCTCTCTCACACTAATACTCATGTATTTACATCATGTGTAAACTTCTGGAAAAAGCACTGACATTTCTTTCTGGTTAAGGTATGTTTTGTTTTGTTTTGTTTATTTTTATGTTTTTTTATTTTTAAGCAGGAATTAACAAAATTTAATTTTTTTGTTTTAGATAATACTTAAATATTAAGAAAACTAAAATTTTAAAATTCAAAATATGTTGGCTAAATTTTTCTATACATTATGTTTACATGATGACTCTGATTTTATCTTTCCAAGAACAGTTGCCCAGAAAGAAGGAAAGGCAACCTATAATAGTCCCTGGGGCTTGCACTGTCTTCTCAGGCCAGATGTACCATAGCAGAGCAAACAATTGAAGTGAAGAAGCAAGGTCCCCTCCCCCCTTTTGTTTTGTTTTTAAGATTTTATTTATTTGAGGGGCGCCTGGGTGGCACAGCGGTTAAGCGTTTGCCTTCGGCTCAGGGCGTGATCNTTTAAAAAAAAAAAAAAAAAAAAAAAAAAAAAAAAGATTTTATTTATTTGAGAAAGAGAGAGAGCTCACATGAGCATGGGTGAGATGGAGAAGCAGACTCCCTGCTGAGCGGGAACCCCAGGCAGAACTCCATCCATCCCAGGACCCTGGGATCATGACCTGAGCTGAAGGCAGATGCTTAACTACTGACTAAGCCACTCAGGCGCCCCCTCCCTTTTGTTTTTATTTGAAGCATTTCTGAATAACAAATGCAGAATTAGATTTGGATATAAAAAGCTAGATGAGGGCGCCTGGGTGGCTCAGTCAGTTGAGTGTTTGCCTTCACTCAGGTCATGATCTCGGGGTGATTATTTTTCTTCCACAATGATGGGCAAAAATAACCACTGTGAGCAATAGCCAGAGAGCATTAAGAAGTTCACCTTGGTTAAAGCACAACTTCTGTGAAGGATAAATTTAGGAAATTTGGAGTGCTAAGTTGGAGACAAAAAGCTTCATCTGGCAATAAGATATGAAACAGAGGTATTCGTTTGCCAAATATTTATTGGGCATCTAGCATAAAGCAGGCTTTGTGGTCCACAAAGCTCTAGAATTAGGTGAAGCTAGAATGAGGATGATAATTATTAAGTACAGCTCTCCAAAGAAATGACAAGAATGAACAGAAAGGTCATAGGAATTTGGAAGATGAGACTGAGAGAAGTGTTATTTCAAAGGTAAAATTTAACAAATTTGACTTTAGATTACTGTCAATATTACAAAAGAGTAAGAATAAAGGAGAACTTGAGTCTGTTTGCTCAAAGAACAATATTGCAAACAACGAGCATCGGACTTGGTTAAAGGAGTAGGTATAGGATAGGAAAAAAAAAAGTCATGACTTTAATTGAGAGCATGTTGAGTCTGCGTAACATGAGGTGCACTTCTACTTTCTTACACTAGTTCAGGCAGACTGTAGAGTATACTTCCGTTGCTTGAGAAGTGTTTGGAAATGAATACGTAAGCATATATAGGATCACTTGTCTATACCTAGTAACTGGTAACATATTACAAAGTTGGGGTTGTACAAGAAGAATAGCTAATTTTAAAGAATATTCTTAAGACTGAAGTTTGATATATTGGCAATAGCACACTCATCTGTAGAAAATCAGAACTAGTTAGACCTGGAGTAACTCTAGGCATAAATAAAAGGTGACAATTTATTTTATCCTCATCCAGGCAAGACACGTCAGAGGAGGCTATTTATGGAGGCAATCAGGAGGCATTTGATAAAATTAATTTCATATTATTTTAGGTTCACATCTTTTTACCTTAATACACTCATTTGCTGATTGGAAGTCTGAAATCCAGGTGACTAATAATGGTATTTAGTAATGGATCCAAAGTTTGATATGGAGGCTGATATTTGGCACCATATGTGAAGAACTGTGATAAGCAAAAGGTGGATTTGTCCAAAATTTTTAAAGACTTTTCAAGTATTACTTTAAAAAATTTCCCTGTGAACTGGGTGCTATATGTTAGTGACTCACTGAATTCTACTCCTGAAACCAATATTACACTAGATGTTAACAAACAAAATTTGAATAAAAACTTGAAACAAACAAAAACAACCCAAATTTCCCTGTGAGTTGAAATTATACTATATGACAAAGGATTTTATTATCGCTTGCACATAAGTTACTATTGTGACATTTGCTTTATAACAAGCATATAATTAGTTTAGCAGAATTACTGTAAACAAAAATTAAATAGAACTCATGTCTACAGCTACCAAAAAGCTAGCTTGTTGCAGCTGATGAAATAATTTCCATGAAGATACTGAATATTTATATTATATAAAATTCCATAATTAGTTTGTGATGTGAACAGGTGTCTTTGTTTTTTGTTTTTCACTTCAAGATCGAATTAAAGATTCTCTTCACCTGTTGGACTAATCTTGCTATTTTTTCAATAGATTGTTTTCAGTTTTAAATTGATGGAAAAATTATGTGTCAATACACTGTTTCAGAAACAGTGTGATTACACCGAAGACAGAGCATGGACTTTGGGCTCAGGACTAATTCTCCCAAGTATTGGCTTTCTCATTTACTGGTTATATGAGTTAGACAAATTACTTAACCTGTCTGAGCTTTTGTTCCCTTATCTGTAAAAAGAGAACAATTATACTAACTTTCCTTCCCCCTCACCCTCCCTCTGGGGCTTCTCTAATTCAGTGGTTTCCTTAGTACATGTTCCTGATGGCCATTTGTAACTTCATAACATAACAATTCGATTTCATACTAACATTGTGAATAATAGAAAAGGAGATAACACAGACAATTTCCTTATTTCCTTTTCTTATTCAATCTGTCTTTTGCTTAAACTTAAAATCACTTCAAGGAGAATCCAAAATCAGTTCAGAGCTCCAGTTCTTTCTTTCTAGACTATTAGTTATGGAAATTAAAGTGATTTACTTTTTATGTCCATCTCATGCACAGAAACTTAATGAAAGCAGTAGCTCCTCTGAAGGCAGCACTGTGGACATTGGTGCACCTGCAGAAGAACAGCCTGTAGTGGAACCTGAGGAAACCCTTGAACCCGAAGCCTGTTTCACTGAAGGTAAAGAAAATGACCCTCATGTTAACCTTCCTTTTCTAGAGTGCAGTTGTTTTTAGCTGTTGATCACCCAAGATGGACCATTCATAATAGACTAGAACCTTTAGTAGATCTATTTCAATTACCTCCAAAATGCTAACAGTTTTAAAATCTATTGTTATTTTGATTAACTCTGCCCATTATGTGTAAAGATCATAAATATGGAGAAAACTATTTTTAATGTAATCAAAACTAGTAAATTATATTTTTAAATAAAATGGTGATTTCACAAGGAGTGACATCTGAAACACTAATCACAATTCTCATACACAGAATTTGCCTTAAAAATAACTTTGACTATTAAAGTTAAATGACTTGCAAATGCCGAACTGTATTTTTTAACAAAATCATCATTTTCCAAAGCTTATTGGACGAAGCAGGAAATAATCATAGCCCCTTTTCTAATACCTGAACAGTGCCTAGTTGAGCCTACTTGAGCCTGGTACAATATGAACAACAGTTTTAAGAGCTTTGTTTTCCCCATGACTTGCATTTCCCATGGTCTGATTTTCTTAGGAATTTGAGTTTTGAAGATATGAATATATTTGCATGGTTTCTATTTAGTGATCTTTTCTTCATAGGCCTAATATATATTGTCTCCCTGTACTTCCTAATATAAATTCCACACATCACTCAAAACTACTTTCACCTGGCCATTGTGGAAAACAGCTTATTATTCCTCTCAACAGCTATTCATAAATATGCCCATTTAATTCACCTGATAACTTTTTCTATATTATGAGAGCTCTTCTCTTTCTGTTTTGAACTGTTGTATCTTTACTGTCTTTTTTCTTCCCTCCTTTCCTTCATTCCCTTCCTTCCTTTTCTTCCAGCATAATTGACTTTTTCTTTTTTCTCTTTTGTTTTTGTTTTTGGGGGTCTTTTGGGAGGGGGGAGTTTGTTTTGTTTTGTTTTGCCTTGAGGTGGGGTTCCTGAGCTTATATCTTTTCTTGAAAACAAGAATGTAAGATTCTTGGTGGCAAGGTCCATGTGCTGTATCTTTTTTCTTTTTGCCTTTTAAAAAATATTATTTGTATCCTCGATGGAGCTTACAAAGGTAATCACAGATAGTCTGAGTGAGTAAAAGCAGTATAAGGAAGGCAATGACAAATCAAAGCAGGACCAAGAAATCACACTTTAATGGACTAAATCAATTTTGAAAATTATATGAGCTCTTCTAGAAACACCACAAGAAAACATAGCAATAACAAAGTCAGCATTGTTTGGGGAGATCTACACTATTATTCTGTAACCTCTTTAAGGGAAGTTTTCTGTTTATCACTAATCTTCATTTTGAACTCCGCTACTAGAGTGACTCCAACAGAGTGCAATAGGGTGGCTTAGTACAAGGCAAAGATACTTTACATTTGTTTGTACTTTACCAAGTTCTTTCTTGGACAATGAGAGTTGAGGCCAAAAAAGCAGGTAGTATTAGCCAGGGAACTGTTTAAAGAGGTGGAATAATTTTCACAGCTTCACACAGCTGTGCTCTTACTACTCCAGGCTTAGTGAGTTACCCTAGCAAGATGGAGATGGTAATTGTAGTGAGAAGATGAATCAGGGACACGCTAAAGAATACTACTGAAGCAGCAGAAGTTACTTCATCTACTCCTGTTTGAACATTATACTTGCAGGCTGTGTACAAAGATTTAAATGTTGTCAAATCAGTGTGGAGGAAGGGAGGGGAAAACAATGGTGGAACCTGAGAAGAACATGTTTCCGAATAGTTGAACATAACTGGTTTGAGACCTTCATTGTCTTCATGATTCTCCTTAGTAGTGGTGCACTGGTAAGTGAATATTAAGCAACAGTGGTACAATATAAAGTTTAAGATAATCTAATACTGATGACTTATTAATCCTTTCTATTGCACTGTTTTAGTATCCAACGCGTTTTTTCCCCAAACCCTCATCTGACATTCATTTTCATTTTCAAGGTTTCAGCCGTTCCTCTGTTTGATAAATCTCAAACTGTTATCTCTACTTAGGACTTCTTCCTTAAATAAATACACATTTCTATATCCATCCATCCATCCATCCACCCATTCACTTACCACCCATCCACCCACCCACCCACTCTTCTACCTGTCTCCAACACATTTTTCATTACCCCCACATCCTATCTTCCAGATTATAGGCTTAATGTTTTAACTATGCATTTCTGGATTTATTTCTACTATGCATACATACAATTTCTAATTATTTATTAAGTTTTGCTTACCATAAAGTAACCTAGAAAATTTGTCCCTCCATCTTATCCATTATAACCAAATATTCAATATCCCATATTTTTTTAATGATTTTTTATTATATTATGTCAGTCACCATACAGTACATCCCCAGATTCCGATGTAAAGTTCGATGCTTCATTAGTCAATAGCCCATATTTTAATAAGAAGGTAAGCATGGCAACTTAGTGTAGCTATTGGAAGTCCTGTGATAGAGAATATATAACTTCTGAGTTCTGATGATTATTGTTTCTAAATGGTATTATTATTATCTCTTTATGGACAGTCAATAAGTCCTTAGGGACCACTTCTCTGTCCCTTTTAAATTGTGTCCACTATTCTTATACTACTCAGGAAACAATGAATATTGGTAACAAAAAATATTGGGCAGCATGCCTAAGCGACTCATTTAAAGATTGCTTTCTCTTTATACAAAGATGGTTTTTGCATTGAATTAATTTATATTTGTATGAAAATCACTTACAAAAGTATAAAGCATAACATATAGATAACATTTTAGAGGAACACTGACACAAATAGAATACTTAAGCCATAAGATAGATAGTTAGATGACAGAATGAACTTGTCTGATCGAAATACAATCACTTAAGTTTCTTTAACTTACATTTATAATTTGAACATATGCCTATATTTTCCTGCATATCTCTGATGATATAAACTTTCTCTGCATGCCACTTTATACAAGAAATAGTCTTTGCCCCTGAAACAAATGTGAGAGTTAGATGAAAGGTATAAAGAGAGGTTCATATTAGAAGAACACATATCATAATCTCAATGAAATATGTTTTCATCTTATCATCATTGTCATACCATATCTCTGCTGAGAAATATAAAATATTAACAAAATGAAGGGAAGAGAGGGGGACAAATGAGCCCAACTATGTAGTAAAATTGGGCAATGTCATGTTCGATTACAACTTCTACTTTATGAAAAATATAAACCTCCACTTTTTATTTCTTCAACCTCCTTTTCATGGCAAAAAAATCAACAGCAGAAAGCAAAAGAAATGAAACAAAAGGAATAAATAACTTCAAGTTTGGGCAGCACCATCAGGATATGACATCAAGAACTATTTCCTAAACCAGTCAAATTAATTCACGAAAATTATGCTTTTACCTCTTTCTTCTGGCTCTAATATCAAAGGAGAGTATAACTTTCCCCTGATTCATTAAAAGATCTTTGAGAGGAAAAAAATAAAAAAAAAAAAACAGCCATAGCTACTACTCCTCTGCCCTCCTAGTCCAATGGAATGTCATATGTATATAGATATAGAATCAGGGAAAAAATTTTAAAAAGTAAAATCAGGGAATATATATATGATCAGAAAAATAGCTTAGAAGGTATAATAGTTTTAGAAAGCTAAAATATATAACTTTTCTTTATAGGCATTTGAAGACATATATATTGATCAGCGAAAGACAATTAAGACAATGTTGGAATATGCTGACAAGGTTTTCACTTACATTTTCATTCTGGAAATGCTTCTAAAATGGGTGGCATATGGCTATCAAACATATTTCACCAATGCCTGGTGTTGGCTGGACTTCTTAATTGTGGATGTAGGTATCCTTTGTATCTTTGTCTTTACATTCAAGCAGTAGTTTGTCTGACCCATGTACTAATTCTAGAATAGTGAATCTGACCAGGATGCTGTGTTGACAGGCTATGCTACTTAATAGACATTAACCTAATTCACTGAATGATAGTGTTGTAGTAAGAAATAGACTTAGTACTGGTTTAGAAATGGGGGGATGGGATCTGTGGTGGTTGTCTAGGATAAGAAGCAGAAAATAACACAGCAGTTTGTTGGAAAGTGGTGAAATAGGGTATGTTGCTTAAATTCCTTATGTTGTGTCAGACGGACTTGCGTTTGAATCCCAGTCCCATTGCTGATCCGTTGTGCGCCAGTGGGTAAATTACTTGTCTCTTAACTCTGTGAAACTATGATATTAGTAGGTACAGTATTAAAGGCTCTCATAAACAGTGATGGTGGTGGGAGCTACCGTCAATTTTTTAAAATTCTCTTTGATTTACCCAAAGTTTTTAAAACATAGATTTAAAGAGTAGATTACATAGATTAACTCCATTAGAGGCAGTAAAGCGTACAGAGTGTAGGGAAAATTCTGCTTCATGCAGCGGCAGGAGTTTCCCTAGGATGTAGATTCAATTCGCGGCAAGCCTGTAATACGCCAAACAGCCCTTCACAGAAGTTACATGCCCAATGATTAATACTTCATCTCCCCTAAAACAGGTGGCTGCCTCTGAGATCTATTAAACAAAATGGTTCATGCTATCAATTTGGTATAATTTCAGCTCCAGAAAAGTGTGCCCAAAATATTGCAGATTTCACAGGCAACAGTTTTATCCCCAAAAGATAATAAGTAAAATCCAGCAGGCCTACACAGTTTTACTGTGGAAAGTATTTCTAGAGCTAAGTCATGCATGTATCTCCTGAATTCTGAACAAAAGCAAACCCAGAGCTATTTGAAAAGCTTACTAATGTTACTATGAAATGAGTAAATTGAGAAAAACCTCAAAAGAATAATTGCTTCATCATTATAAAAGAAAAAAATTTCTAACATCGAGGTTTCATTAGAAATTATATATTTCAACTCCTCATAATTTTTCACACTACATTTTAAATCTAAATATTATTTAACTCTTTTGAAACTCTGTGAGCTTAGCTTTTCTCTATTATACTTATTACATGTCTGAAATTTTAGTGAAAGAATGATAATTTTATTATTATAAGTTGGGTTTTTTAATTACTAGATTATAAGCACTTACTTGTTACTTATTTTTTATTGAAGTATAGTTGGCATGCAATGTTACATAAGTTTCAGGTATACAAAATAGTAAATTTAATAGCCTGAAATATATCAAGAAAATAATTCTGTAGAGATTTTGTCATTTTGCAATAATATTTTATTTTTCAATGTTCTATTTTAATTATTTCATAAGGATCAGTGTATCTCTCTAAAAAATGCAAAAAAGTTATAGCACGTTGCAAGTAATATAAAAAGTATATTTAAATATAAGGCAACGTAATACACTTAAAAATAGAAAATTTTGCAAAAATAGTGTCCAGTGTATGTGAAACTGTCCAATACTAGCCCCTTTCAAACCAAAGAAATTGTAACTCTGGATATGGAGTTTTGGTATATTCTTTATTTAGAGAATTAGACCACCTAACATTTTTCTTTCTTAGTACTCTCATATTTTATACAAATTAAATAAATTCATTGATTTATTTACTTGGCAAATATTTGTTGATTATCCCTTTTCAGCCAGGTAACTGTGGCAGAAGCTGTAAGTTAGTATAGAAAAATTTGAGGAAGTTTCACAATGGATTTATTTATTAAGTTACGCTGTTTACATAAGAATAAATATCGGAGAAAACACAGATGTTAGCAAGACAAACAAACTCACCTTCAGAAATCAACTGCAAAATCAATGAGCCAAGTTATTAATTTTTGAGAGTATCAATTATAATTAGTTGAACATACAGTGCAGGATTGAGATGTCTTGCCTTTTCTGATGGAATAGCAGTTTTTATATTTTATCACTAGCCATACAAAGCCCTAAATTCACCACAACTTAATAAAATAAAAGGAAGACAGCCAATGACCTTTTCTTACTCCTGAATTTCTTCCTTTTTTAAATTAATTTTAATCTAGTTTTTCTAACTAATTGCTCTACTAATAAATTAGTTTACAATTAATAAATTACATGACATTTAAGGTTTTTTTATTCAGCTAGCTTTAATTAACATCCTGAAAGCTACTTTTTTTGCATCAAGCCGAAAACACTTTCTTAAAATTTTAAGCAAAAAATTGTATTTATTATATTATACAGTAAATTGAGAGATGGTTTTATTTATTTCCTTCCTTACTTATTTGTTGGTGCAGGTTTCACTGGTCAGTTTAACAGCGAATGCCTTGGGTTACTCAGAACTTGGTGCCATCAAATCTCTCAGGACACTAAGAGCTCTGAGGCCTCTAAGAGCCTTATCACGATTTGAAGGGATGAGGGTAAGGAAAATGAAAGAACCTGAAGTATTATGTATAGTAAAAATTAAATTAATTACATTAAATTCTATAAAAGGAAAACCCATGCATGCAAAAGGAATGGCAAATCCTTGCAAAATTGCTACTCTATCATTTTATCTGTTGCATATTTACTTCTGGGTGATATGCAAGAGAACTTAGGCCTCCCTTGAAATGATGTAATATCATTTATCTGCTGTGCTCATTTAAATGACTTTATTTCCTAATCCATCTTGGGAGTTTCCTTACAAACCTGTNGTTTCCTTACAAAACCTTAAAAAAAAAAAAAAAAAAAAAAAAAAGGCAGATGCACTATTAAAGTACTATGTGTAATGATATAATAATCCACTGAAGTGAAGTCTATCTTATATGCTTCTCATTTGTGATGACCTAAATTGTATTTAATGAGTTTTATCGAAAATAATGTGAATCACACATGTGTCTAAGTATAAAAGTAAAGGAAAACAATTTTTAAATGTCAAAATTTTGTCTGTATAATGCCAAAGTTTGCATTATTTGAATATATTCAAGGGTAGCTATTAAATATTGACTGAAATTTAAACTTTTTTTTAAAGTTATGTTTAATATAGCCTCAATTTATAACTGCCTTAATCTTTTTAATGTATATAAATAGAAATACTAACTTAAAGAGTATATGTAAATCCACACAATTTTTCATGACAATAAATAAAGCATTTATAATATAATGAAGAGAAAATATAATTTTGACTCATTACCACAGAGGATTCATAAATTAAGCATAACTCAAATTTCACTTGAGTTACAGAAAATGTTATACTATTCCTTTCAAGGAAATATTCTGTCATTCCTTATGATTCATTATGGACTAGAAATGTTGCCATTATTGATCTAGTATTTTCCATGCCTTGTTAAAATCCATGACGCATTGATATATAAGACGTATAACATTAAAAAAGTAGTTCCTTTTTTAAAAAAAGTCAAATTTTCTTTTACCAAAATAAAGCTGCTTAATAAGTGTGATTCCAATAGAAAAACATTGCTTTTTCTTCTGCTTAAGGTTTAGTTGTTTATGGAAATTGAGCTGTATTGAAGACTTCCAATTACGTCTTCTAGGTTGTTGATAGCCTTACGTGTCTTTTTAAAATAAGATTTATTGCAAATGTCACATGAGACTTGTCTTTAGTTTCCCTAACATATATAGAAAGTGTTTTCCTCATTAGAAACAATTTAACACAATATAATGCAGTCTTATTTTATTTCTCACAGAGATCTCCACATTTTTACTAAAATGTTAAAGGAAATTCTCTCCAGGGTATGTAAAAATTAAGTTTATTTTCCAATTAAAATGTCACTTTCTTTTGTTTCAGACTGGCCGTTTCTTGAGAAAAATATTATTTGTGTACATTCTACTTGAAAACATATTGCCTGAATCAAAGTAATACCTTTTAAACGTCTTCTGAAATCTGAACAATGCTATTTGAAGCTGTTATAAACATTTTGAATTTAACCTTTTCAAAATGTACTAAATACGTGTTTCAAATGGCCAGAGATTCCCATGTTTAACACTTTATTTCCATAACAACATTGGTCTTGCGTGTCTACCTTTGATTTTTACAGAAATAACCTTATCTGTAATTATTGATCAGCAATGCTTTTTATATTATAAGGATAGGTTAACTTTTGCAACTGAGAATTTTAAAAACATAAACTTCTTATTGATGCTGATAGGAGATGAACTCATCTTTAAATTATAGGATTTATGAATATGGTTACTTGCCTCTTGTGACAGCTTATACACAACCCTAAAATGGCTGATCATTTCAATACATGTTTGGCATTGTAGAGACAAAATAANTGTTTGGATTTTTTTTTTTTTTTTTTTTTACTTTCTAAAAAATGTAAACATGGATGATGGTGAGGATGGAGATAATAATGATGACTATAATTGGGAAGTGATATTTGAATATATTCAGAAACTCTCATTTTATTCTTTTCCCTAGCAGCATAAAATCACAGTAGCTGTGTCAGAGTGTAAATCAAGCACTCATTTTATTTTTGTTGATTTGTGACTTCTTTAAGCATGTGCTTTTATGCAACATTACCAAATAAAGCATGCTGTACAGCGCTTGATAAGAAGTTAGAAAGTGATCAATTATCATCACGTTGCACTTTATGTTTTGCATGTTTTATGCACATTTCTGGCTGACAGCTTTTAAACATTTATTGTATTTCAAATTTCCAGTCCAAATTTTTCAACTTGTAAAATTGAACAGAGTGAATTGATGTCATGAATATCTAGGGTAAAATAAAATTTGTACTTAAATTAGTATTTTAATTTTCCTAATCTAAGAAATCTTAGATACCTTCTTTTTCAAAAGAACTCAAGTCTCGATTGATAGGAAAGCAGACAGAGACCAATCATATACATAAAGTAACACCAAATGTTCTGTCATCTTAGTTTTTTAACTAATAACAAACTATATATTTCTATTTTATATAGGATAATCTTGCTCCAACTTGGATGGGGTGGAGCGCTGGTTCCTCCCCTCAGCCCTTTATTATGGGTACTGTATTACCCCTTTTGCTACCTTTCATCCTTTCACTGTGACTTTGTGTAGTGGGATGAGGGAGGGATTGGGAAGGGTACTATCGCACCACAGTAGGGAAAATACACTATATTCTAATCCCCTATTTTCAATTGTCTTAAATTTTCTTTTGAGAAAAATACCTTTGTGAATTTACCCTCTGTGGATTTGAACACCAACTGTTGATTTCTTTACTAAGTTTCACTGAATGTGATTTAGTTATGTATATATGGAGTTTATCCATTTATGGGGAGATTATCTGATCGGTGGGGGGGCGGGGTTTAGGAGTGAATGCGTGAAAACTTTAACTTGTTGATCAATGATGCTGTTTGAGGCATAGAACTCTTGCCATATTTTACACTGGTCTGGATCCTGAAAACGGCCATCCAGATACCAGCAATCAATTCCCTGCCTTGCTTTATATGTGTGAGCAGATGCTAGGTTCAGTATTCCAGCTTTTGTAAGACTGGTATTGATTGCATGACCGTATTCATTTTTATTAGGTGAAAACGTATGAGGGTTATTTTCAAAATGTAATGAGGCAAAAATATATTAAAAGTTGAGTCAGCACATGTGATTTGTGTTTTAAATGAGGGAAGTTAATATAAAGAGATCCACATATTTGAATTATACAGACTAGAATACCTACCTAGAAATAAAACAGAAATATCTTACCATATGTATGAAATAGAATTTAATGCATAAACTTACTTCTTAGAGTAAGTCACTCCCAAATAACTTTTTAGGATCTTAGAATATATCACAATGAAAACATAAGTAAAAATGAATCTATATTTTGTTTATTCTTGAAGTTTAAAAATAATGTACAAGGAGAGTTTTTATTTTTGAGAGAGATAAAGTTGGAGATTTTGTTTGGATAATTGTATCACATCTTTCTAAGATAATTTTCTTAATTAAACCCCATAACACAAATGTAGTCATTAGGTTTAAAAAAAGATTCCATTGTTCTTCTTCATACTTAAAAATGTGTGATTTTATTTTGCCTGCTTTTGATTTTTATTCATAGTTTTGTATTTAGATTAAAGAAGCATTAGAATCCATGAGTAGTATCATTTGAAGTTCAGAGATAATTTGCTCAGACAAGACATTTCTACATGTATCAAAATTCTTCACATTAATTTGCATACTTAATTGTCAATCCTTCATTTTGTATAGATTTAGTAAAAATGCAGATAATGAACCAGATACGGAAAGAATTTTTATAAGAATGGATTGTACTCAAATAGAGATATTCTATTGATGACGTTTTGCAAAACATTTGTGAGAAGAAGCAATCTCTAGTATTAATTTATTAAGATGGTTCCATCCTTAGACATCTTCTTTTATGCATCCTGAAACCTCAATCTGTTCTTTCCAATTTATTCAGGCCATTTCTGCCCAGTGCCTTCACCTCATGGGAACTAATTACTGCAGTTCCCTAGAGCCTGAAAAGAATTAATACACTTCCCTCTGTGCTGAGCCAAGGAATGGCTTGGGGCTCTTGGGAAAAGACAATCCTTTCTCTGAACTTTACTGCTTAATGTAATGAAATTTTAAATTTGATGGGCCTTTGTATAGTAAATTTCCCAATACTATGCCAAAAGTTTTCCAACATTTAGTTCTTTTTTCTTCATAAAAATAAACCTTTTCTTTGGACCAAATGTATGCCAACCTTGCAAATCATTTCCTGAAAGACTGCTTCAGAGCCCTTGCTTGCCTCATGAATTACATAGAGTTCGTGTTAACACAAAACTAATCCCCAGTTTCAAAATAAACCTCTCACACTTACTGGCTAACCCCCAATTTTTTTGTTGTGCCTGGTTCTTTATTCTCATCTCATATCCAATGTAACATTAAAAATTATGTTTTCATCAATAAATGCTAAGCTAATCTTTACTTCACTCATTCATTCAATCATTTTTTCCCTTATTCAAACTACTCTGTTATATTCCCATATTCGAAGCATTCAAGACCTTGGAGAATTCACAAATATATTTTTGCATGTTAGGTTAAAAAAAGAAAAAGCCTCTTGTCTGTCAAGATTACAGGAACGCAATTAACTCTAATACAGACAATGTGGGAACCAGATAAGTGGGAGCAACTCTAAGGAGAATGAGTGAGGTAGAATGGAAAGAGCAAGAACTAGATGCTACTTCTAGTCTACTTTCTGAGCTTAGTCTATCTTAGCCTCATTTTTCTCATTGCCAACAGAGAACACCATACTAAATTGTCTCTATGAGAGAAAACGCTCATCTTTATTTTGGAGGCTAATGTGGAGGGTGAAGTGAGGCTCCATGAAAGAAGTGCTACATGAACTAGATCTTGTAGAAGAAAGAATGTTCCAGAAAGGGGGATACTGGGCAAAGGATTTCAAAGGCATCTCAGTTGTCTGGTAATTGTATCAGTTGGGCTGGCATGAGGGTAGGTGGTTAGGGAAGTTTAAACTAGAAATATAGATTGTGGGGTGATTTGAATACCAACAGAAGGCAAATATTTGATGATCAGTTAAATAATTTTAAAGCGAGACTTAGGGATGATGAATTCATATCACATAGATGAAAGGAAGGAGAAAGAGGACTCTGACAGTAGTGCCAGTTTGAATTATTAGAGGCCAGAGCTAGGAGGAACGGTGAAGATGGGAAAGAAGTGAGAGAGGTGAGAAAGGGCTTGAAGAAACAAGTATGGGACCTACAGATTGACATGAAAAGAACTTCAGGAAATAGGTATAGGTCACCAGTTTTCTGTCCATGCTCTACACTGGCTTTTGTAGGTAAAAATGTGCATTCCAATGTGTACTCTGTATACACAATAAAAATAAGGTTGTTGGTTTTTTTTTAATCTGGATGGTAGGCAAAATATTCAGAAAAGGAGGGAAATAACTAACTTGATTCCAGCTATCAAATTTTGAATCCAGGAGAAATCTAAGTATGTCCACACATTTAAAATGAAGTATAAAATAAGGATGTATTTGACCAACTATATTACTGCAGATAGGCAAATGAGATAAGGTAAGGTGCCTGTTCGGTTTGGTAGGCCGCATAGGCTGTATCACGTGGGTCTGCCCAGATGACTCCACCAACATAAATGTTTGTGCTTAGTTCCTTACCTTTGCCAACAGTGGTTTTACTGTTTCCTTAGACCCACTTAGCACACCGTTTTAGAACCCCAGAAGGCCTAGAGTTCTTTGCAAACTTTAAACACAGCTCAGAAGCGTAAGGAATTGGCTCATGTATTTATTTTTTCAGACAGGCAATCAAAAGATTTTGCTCTAAAAATACACTGGCATTAAATGGCTGATAGAAGATATTTTGATGCTTATTGTTTACATTGGATCAGATTGACAGAAGTAATAGAAGTACACAGGTAGGAGTAACTTAGCCAATAATGTGCAAGTCTGAGGCATCCTCTGTCGCTTACAAGCATCTTAGGGCCTGTCTTTATCTTCCCTCCTAGCTACTCCTATGCAGCTCCAATGGGCACTGTCGAGAAGGGGGCAAGGAAAACCATCCCTCCAGTGTTGCCAAATATGAAAACTCAGATCTTTTCATCTGGGATCCAAAAATTAAGATAAGAGGGCGAAAAAAAAAAATGCTCCCATAGAATAAGAATAGATAATTATTTAGCACAGAATTTGATGTTAATCACATCAGATTTGGGACCTATGTGTGGCATCCCCCCTTTTCTTATTTTCCTAAGAAACCAATTTCTATTATGTTTCATTTAAAATAAGTTTATTGAATTAAACTCAGTAAATGAAACAACTGATATGACTGGAGCTTGAAATAAACGATGTGATGATCTAATGAAATACATAATGCTAAACTGTCTTGCTTCTTATGCAAAAATTATTATTAGTCTTAGCAATGCATGAATAATTAAGGACAAAACTATAGTAGGCATTTAATAATATTTTTATATTTATACATCTGAATTTTAAATTTATTAAAGTATGTTGGTCAAACCAACTTATGTCCAAAAATTTTAGTTTCATTATTTAATATGTTGCCTTTTTAAAAAAATTAATCTTCTGTATTAGGATTTCCTACTTCTCTTTTTTCTAATAAACAACAAATATTCTAATTTCATCTGGCAGCAAATTCCTCTGATTTTGCCTTTCCTTTAAGCTTTTAGAACTTCCCCTTCTCTATTTTTTAAACTTTTTTTTTCTTGTTTCTTTGTTATATTGTCTACATTTGTTTCCCTAAATGTATTGCTTAAGAATGAATGGATTTCATTTTAAGATTTTTTTACTTTGCTTTTAAGTGTCCTAGAATAGTCTTGATACTAAAAAAAAAAGAAAGAAAAGAAAAGAAAAAAAGAGAGAAAGAAAAAAGAAATGAAAAAGAAACACTAAAGATTACTAGGGAAATGTCTTTTCCTTTTTAATAAGTAAGAATTCTGACTTTTCTTTTTTTCCATTTGTGTATTAGGTGGTTGTGAATGCCCTTTTAGGAGCAATTCCATCCATCATGAATGTGCTTCTGGTTTGTCTTATATTCTGGCTAATTTTCAGCATCATGGGCGTAAATTTGTTTGCTGGCAAATTCTACCACTGTATTAACACCACAACTGGTGACATGTTTGACATCAGCGAAGTGAATAATCATTCTGATTGCCTAAAACTCATAGAAAGAAATGAGACTGCCCGATGGAAAAATGTGAAAGTAAACTTTGATAATGTAGGATTTGGGTATCTCTCTTTGCTTCAAGTTGTAAGTGAACACTCTTTTCTCTGAAATTTGTTTATTGTTTGGAATAATAACAAAGTAATGACATACATCTATGTTACTAAGAAGACAGATTAGTTATTATGAAGAAAGTTTATAATATACTTTATTTCTAATTTTGATTTATGAGTACAAGCCTATGAGCCCAGATGGGTGGCAGCTTGGGTCCATGTAAATGCAGTGCAGACATAGTTGATAGTGACAAGCTCTTTCAGTTCCTACCAAAGGTTTGATTCTCTTCCTGCCTATATTGCTCTCTCTTCCCATATGAACAAGTTGATTAATCATTAAGTTTGCTATTATTTTTCCTACTGCAACTGGAAAGCTTTTTTCGCTGATGGATCACCTTCTCCAAACATACACACTTAACACACCTGATTGGATTGTAACTAATTGGTGGCAATTAACTGCTACTGAGTGGTATGATTTGGACTGAAGATCGGGGAAGGAATGATATTTAGGTTTTAGGGTGAGACCCTCATAATGAAATGGAAATAACACAGGTAGAGCCTGAACACAGAAATGAAATACAAGGAGCTGTGGTCTCACTTCAAATGACCTTTCAGTGTAATTACTGAAGTCTATTTTATCTAAATATTCGCGCTTTTTACTGCTGGGTTTCTAAGCCTGATTTATACAATAGAAAAATAGTTCACAGTTTATAAAAACACAAGAGGTGGTGGCCCTTTAAGGATTTGCATTTGATGCTGCTTTTGGCAGGAGCTGCCTCACAACAAAGTAGTGGCCAAAAACAGAATCCAGATTGTTTGAAAAACACAGAAAGATCCTGCTCTATTTTGGCCACTGAAAACTCAGCTTAAAAAAAAAGGCTATAAAAGTTCTTTCCTTGTGTTTCTACAGAGGCTTTAGGGTAGAAATCCATTTCTACTCACCAGGATTATATTTCCAATTGCTCAACCAGTAGACTAACCAAGCAAACAAACCTGTACTGGTCAAAACCCTCTTGCATCTCTTTCAGAGGTGTCTGAACTATGATTCTTTTACAAGTTCTTCCCACCTTCTTGCTGGAAGTTCCTATTTCTCTTCTGGATGTTTCTGACTTACTCTGAATGTTTATGCAATTAAAATAGGGATTTAAAAAATCTGGCAAGTATGAATTCTTTAAATCTTATAGTGGACACACGACATTTTCTTGAGAGTTTATCCTAACCCTTAATTAATAACCACACTTGGAAATATCACTGAAGTATACCACTTCCTCCATAAAATTGAGAAAAGAAAAAAAAAAATTCAAGCAATTCCCTAAAATGCTGAGTAATTCTGAAAATGTCGGGTAAAGCTCTTGCATGAAGCCCTTAAATAAATTCCACCACTGAAGAAACTCTACAGTACTACTTTATAGTTGGCTTTATACAGAATCACCTCTGTTGATGAGTAACTCATTGAAATGGTTCCTCAAATCACTTCTTTCCTGTTCCTATACCTAGTGTGTCATGGAATTGTTCTAGAGTTGACCTCAGCCATTGACATTCAACATTTCCCTCTCTGACATACAAACAGCTTCTATTTTCTAGCTAAGAATCATTAGTTTCTCTTCGCTGCCATCACACGCACCCTTTCTTGGTTTTCTTTCCATGACATCCACCACTTCACAAGTGTTAGTATTATGAAAACAAAGATGTGTTGGAATACAGTTGCCGAAAGCTTTGCTAGACTTGCTCACTAGCTAAGAACAATCCTTTCAGACTTCCAGGGTTTAAAATGTATGTCCTATGACAAATAACAAATTACTGTAAGTTATTAGACTTGGGATCTGTCTTGAATCTGGAACACCAAGTGTAACTGTATTATTTTCCATTTTTGCCCATATGAACTCACTTTCAGATGATCCTCAGAGTGTTAAGGTCAAGAGAATGTTAAACTTTCAGTCACTATCATCACCTAGCAGATAGATTTCAGTGGGTGACTGGAGATCTAAATTGTAATTGTTTTGCGGTTACACATATTGTCAAGTGTGTTGGCATTTGTGAAGCTTTCTAAAAGTATTCTACCAAATTTTGATAGCACTTCAAATTTGCATTATTCCATTAACTCTTAAGAACTGAGAAATATTTGTGGGTTGGTTGTCAAACAAGAGGATATATCAAATAACCATTTTGCTTATTATGTGTTTTAGAAATGAAGAGTCTTACTAAGATATGGTATTGGTCCAAAATCCATGTAAAATTTGTTTTGAAATGTCTTTCTTTCAAAAACGTTCCTTTAAAAAAAATAGATAAGTAAGAATATTTATTAAACTTCAGGTCTGAATTATTCCAAAGTAAAGCATGCATGTCCTTTTTAATAGGCCACATTTAAGGGATGGATGGATATAATGTATGCAGCAGTTGATTCCAGGAATGTAAGTATTCTTTATATCCTGCCTTTTTGTGATATTGGTTAAGTACTAAAATTAATTCAACAGAGCATAGCAGCCAAGTGGGATGATTCTATGATGACTATTTTAAAATAGGAAAAAATATGACTGAAGTTAATATTCAAGTATAGAGTGTTTAAAAGAAAGATCTTACTGAAATAAATCAAAACAAATTCTTTCGAAAGTTAAAGTAACACATTCGTATATTTAATAACTGACGAATATCCTTCCGTTGAATATTTTTCTATTTTGCTTTCTTCTTCTCTACTAATTATATAATCGGTAATAATTTTGGTGTGTAGGAGCAAATGTGAAAAATACATGATTGCTATCAGTAGTTGAAATGTATAGTTACTCTCCATAAGTACACAGTGTGAAGTTAGGGATGCTGTCCAGGCAGCCTTAGATTTCTATAATAATGCCTTTCAAACTCATTCTTTCTTTTACATGATTTTCGCATCCGTAAATGTACTGGAGCCTTTACCAATGATGTTACCACTTCAGTGGTCACATTTCCTTTAAGTTTGTATCGCTAAAGGAAGGACCTACTTTATTTGGTTTCTCCTATCATAGCCTCTTTCAGGCTTCAAGGAGAGAACTGAAGTCCATGCGATTCCAACTCTGCTTTTCAAAACTGTGTAAAAATTTAATATGTTCTATTGTCTTCCTCATTCTGTTCCGAAATCCAATCTCTTTAGTCTATTATCATGAAAAATAACTTCTGTCTCTGTACTCTTTAAACTGACCCGATAGAGCTCACTTATCTTTTTTGATGTACACTTCTCATAAGTGGCTTTAATTTTATGTTGAGTACCTTCCTGATATCCTCCAGAATTGTGTTATTTCACTTGTTACTACAATTTTGTTTTGTGTGTTTGGTTGGTTTTAACTTTGTTATCTTTAGAATGACATGAATTTTTAGGAAACTATCTATCATGACTCATTTACCCTTTGTTATGGGATATATGGTAGCTCATTGATAATTTACTGTAAGTCCAATCCAAAGACTAAATTATCAATTGATGGTTCATAAGATGGATGTCTTGTTATGTTTACTCAATCTAAAAAATTCAATGACTATTGTAATGTTAAAGGTATGGCGCTAAACATCTAAATGAATAACTCAATTCTTGTTTGCCAAATAAATTCATGCATACACAAATGGTTGTGTCCTAAACATAGTCTATACATATTATCTGGAATAAAATTTTTCATTAATAATTTTTAAATTATTGAAATTCAGTTCTAAAAAAATTTTACCAAATTTAGCACTCTACCATCCGAATAGCAAGATACTAGTTGTATTTATAGTTATAAAAATAGATTCTAATGTGTTATAATAACTATATTTTTTTACATGAAAACATCTCTAAAGGCTAATTTCAGAGATTTTTTTAGAGGTAGCTGATTCAGAGGGGAAAAAAAAGTACTGCTAAGTATTACTAGGCATTTTCTTTTCTATTCTCATGAAAAAGCACCAATGACTTCCAGCAACAAAACATATTGTGATATTTTACAAACTCTTCTCCTTTGGTAGGTGGAACTCCAGCCTAAGTATGAGGAAAGTCTATACATGTATCTCTACTTTGTTATTTTCATCATTTTTGGGTCCTTCTTCACCTTGAACCTGTTTATTGGTGTCATCATAGATAATTTCAACCAGCAAAAAAAGAAGATAAGTATTTCTAGTATTTTCTCTCCCCCTAAGATAGTAAAATTATTTGAAGTGTTTTCTCCACTAAATGAGTACTTTGATTCAGAAGCCAAGTGGGCATATATGTTAAAATCTATTTTGCGCCCTTCCCTTCTGCCACCCACTGCCCATCTCTTTCAGGGTATAGAAAGTCAAAAACAACGGTGTTCCATATTCCTGTACATAATTTCACAAAACCTCTCTCCTCTTTTTTATTTTAATTAATTAATTTCTTAATTTTAAATAAATTTATATATTTAAATAAATTTATTTTAGAGCCAGAGGCCACATTTCCAATCCTTTGGAAAAAAATAACTAGGAAAAAAAAAACTAGAAAAGAACCCAAGCATATGCCCCTTTTCCAAGGTCAACTTGTTGTTTTATCCCTATGATTTCCCTCCTAAAAATATACTTTCTGGTGAAAACCCTTAGAATGTTTGCAATAAATTAAGCATAAGACATAAACTTCTCCTAGTGTTTCTTTTCCTTCATCAGCTCCTTGTATAATTTCCACTTCCTTCTCCCTAATATTTAATTATAAACTATTAGTTCCAGGTTGAATTGAACAGCTCTTTATTTTATTATTATTTTTTATAAAGCCCATTTTATCATCCTAATTATATATGCACAATATAGGAAATACGAAAAGTAAAGAAATATCATTACTTGGGAGTAATCACTATTCACATTTAATGCCTTTCTATTCATACTTTTTCTACATATGTTCTTAGTATCAAAATTATTTTATTTACAATTATAAATTCTTGGGGCACCTGAGTGGCTCAGTTGGTTAGGCCTCTGACTTAATATCAGCTCAGGTCTTGATCTCAGGGTCATGAGTTCAAGCCCAGGATTGGGCTCCGTGTTGGGCTCATGCTGGGTGTGGAGTCTACTTAAAAAAAAAGAAAAAAAAAAGGTGTTGCATATAATTATAAATTCTCTTTTTGGCTTAATGTAAGTATTTTTTCCATTCTCATAAGTCTTCTTATATACATTATCATAATTTACTTAACCATGTCCCAACAAATTGATGATTGATGTTGTTTCTAATCCTTAATGATTTAAATAGTGCCTTGTCAAAAGTCTTTGTGCAAAAGAAAAAAAATGAGTATTTAATTATTTTCTTGACTAATTTCTAAAGTATTTTGCTTCCCCCAATAATATGCCTGATCATGCTCATAATCATATTCATAATAACATCCACACAGACATGCCCAGGGCACTGCTGGCTCACTGGCATCAAACATTCTGTTTTTCAATACTTCATATTTGATAAGTGAAAATTGTTTTTAATTTTAATTTTTACGTCTTTTATTACTAGTTGGTTTAAACATGTTTTTGGGTGCTTTTTGCCATTTATATTTCTTCCTTTGCTTACTATTCCTTCATCTTATTTATTCAGTATATTTTCTTATTATGAGTGCTTCCATTGTATGAGATGCTTACAGAACATTGCTGTCCCCATCCCTTTTTATTGTTACTAATATTCTATGGTCAATGTCAGGCTTTTATTTCACTTATTAGCCTGAGTTGCAAGCCTCTGTACCTCCTGGCCTATCACATCCTTGGCATACTAATGATCTCTGGTGTATCCCCAAATCTTCTACCAACTTAGCACATTTCCTTTCTATCCATTTGTTCCAATTCTTGGCAGAGTGAAAGTGGCTTTTTATGAGTAACTTTAACCCATCTTGCAATATACATACTATAATGCATTGGTACATTGGAATAAGAAAATCATCGTCTTTAACTTCTGAAAAGCAGTATGTACAGCGTTAGGAGCTGAGTATTTCAAGTCTCAGTGAATCAAGTTTTACCACTCACTGAGGATATGGTGTTGGGTAAAATACTTAGGCCCTCAGTTTCTGGGGTTTTTTTCTGCCATAAAGTAATAATGAAAATAATAAAGTCCATTTCGGATAATTGGGGAATTAAATAATATTGTACTACCTAAAAAATACACTCCTTATTTTTCAAATTTAAAATTCTAAGCATAGGGGCGCCTGGGTGGCACAGCGGTTAAGCGTCTGCCTTCAGCTCAGGGCGTGATCCCAGCGTTCTGGGATCGAGCCCCACATCAGGCTCCTCCACTATGAGCCTGCTTCTTCCTCTCCCACTCCCCTGCTTGTGTTTCCTTTCTCGCTGGCTGTCTCTATCTCTGTTGAATAAATAAATAAAATCTTTAAAAAAAAAATAAAATAAAAAAAATAAAATAAAATAAAATTCTAAGCATAATTATGTTATCCATTTTCTTTTTTAACTGTCCCTTTCCTGTTTTAAGTTTAACATTTAAAAATTATGTGCAAAGGGACACAGTTTTAACCAGTTTTTATTTTTCTTTTCTTTACTTTGGAGGTCAAGACATCTTTATGACAGAAGAACAGAAGAAATACTATAATGCAATGAAAAAATTAGGATCGAAAAAGCCACAAAAGCCTATACCTCGACCAGGAGTAAGAAATACCAAATAAACAATAACACTTATATTGGGAAAAAATAAACAAAAACAAAAAATTGCATGGGTTTTCTCACAGAAGAGATAGTGGCTAACATTTCCAGCAGCAAAAATTAGAGCTTCATTAATTCATCCTTTTATGGTAATGGTAAAAAAAAAATTCTAAAAAGAGACCACCAAAAAAAAGAAGACAAAGAGGAAACAGAAAATGCACCCTATTTTCAGGGGATTTCTAATTACACAACTAAAATCCAAACTAAATGGCAAAGACACATAAGTAGGTGATATGCACAAGAAAAAGTTGATCATAGAACTCAAGAGTAGTTGCCAAGTAATGGTAAAGAGAGGAGTAAATCTTGGGTGGGGTTAAAATACGTGCAATTTTCTGCTGGATTAAGAAACTGACAAAGTGTTGAGTGAAATAACATCTTACTTCCTTTTTATTTTCCATTAGAGGAACTGAGTGGAGAACAAAAGAATTCTAGTATCTACTGTTCATATATATGGCTATAAAGTTAGAAGCTACTAATGTCTTCAGAAGTCAGGGTCAATAAATATAATCCATGATGATAAATAACAATTCTCATGTTTCCGTGATGAACCATCCAGACAACTGTGAAATGGAGAAGGCTTATCCCACACTGTATTGATTTTTGTAATGATGATCTGTGAAGTTAAAATAATTCCTGGGGTACATTAGGGAACAAAATACTAGTGAACATTCATATTGTGCTAGCCGACGTTCCCTTCTTGAAAATGATGAGAAATACATACTATTCTCTGGTAAGCCTTAACTCTGGAAGTAGAAATGGGTCAACTATGTGTAGGAAAACGTGAGATAGAAGATATCCTCAGAGTTCCTGAACGGCCTTGGAAAATGAGCCAGACAATGGCCTCCAGGGACCAAAAGGGGCAGAAATGGGGAGCAGAGCCACAGATCATTGACAGAGACATTAATTTTTCACATCAAAGAATAAGGAATGCCATTCTGGTCTGATTATTCCTGTGTAGACTCAGCATTCTGTGTCAAGCAGCAAGGACTGTTTGGTGAAAGAACATCAATATCGACATACATAGGCTTTAAATGCATGATGTTATAGATGTGTTCCTGAAATTCCAAGCTTCCTTTAGCAATTCTTTGAGAATAAGACAAATGGAATGTTAATAGATACTATGTTTTGAAATGGCTGCATGGTCCAACTGGTCATGGGATATTCTGGCAAAACAAAATTAAGCAGGTCTCTTCACTTCTCATAATATTAGTATGTTAATGTGCATTTTGTGCCTCTGAGTGAAGTGTATAGTATGCAATGTTTCTTATCAGAAATCCCCTTTTGACAGGGATTATTATTCTGTGGAATACATATTGGTAAATAGAATAGCTAAATCTTAAAAATAAATGTGTAAGCCATCTTTTACAAAATTCAAGGTGAGTCCTTACTATGTATAATATTAGAAAGCTAATCAATGCAGAAAGTCCTTATGCAGATGCTAATATGTACAGGAAAACTCCTCTGTTACTAAAAGCATTTCTGTTTCCCTACAGAACAAATTTCAAGGAATGGTCTTTGACTTTGTAACCAGACAAGTTTTTGACATAAGCATCATGATTCTTATCTGTCTCAACATGGTCACGATGATGGTAGAAACAGATGACCAGAGTGAATATGTGACTAGCATTTTGTCACGCATCAACCTGGTGTTCATTGTGCTGTTCACTGGAGAATGTGTGCTGAAGCTCATATCCCTCCGCCATTATTATTTCACCATAGGCTGGAATATTTTTGATTTTGTTGTTGTCATTCTCTCCATTGTAGGTAAGAAGTATTTAAAATCTCTTAAGTTCTGTTTAAGAAAAGTGAAAGTTGGAACATTCAAGTTTATATTAGAGATCATGCCACTACTCGGAAATAACTACTCAGAAATTTTTTATGTATTTCATCCAGGTGTGTTTATTTTTCTTAAAAATGAGGCTCCTACTATGTGCATAGTATTGTATCCTAGCCTAACCATTTTAGATTATGGTGAATCTAACGGTAAATTCCCATTCATTTGAACTAGGAATGTGCTATTAACTAAGATAAAAATTTGTGACATGTCGAGATTGAGTAATTTGTATAACATCTAAATGGCTCTGTTGAGAAGAGAACTAGAAATTTAGTCTGGTACTCAGGAAGAACACTGCATTGGATATACAGACATAGAGCCATTCAGCATGTAAATAGGAGTGGAAGCTGGTGACAAGATAAAGAAAGGCATAGAGCGACAAGAAAATAAAGATAAGAACAAAATGTTAGGAAATACAGATGGTAGTTTCTTTAAGGGTATCAGGTAGATATTTTCTAGATAACCTTGAAATGGAGTTATTAGTAATGATGCACAGGGGGATGTGAGGTGGTACGGGACATCATTTTATCAGTAATACACTTCAAAGTCTGAAATGTACAACACATCACATGAACAATAGCTCATCTCATTAAAGATACAACTCTAGCTCCAGGGAAGTGATAAGCCTATCCATGGGCCTAAAGTATTTATTCTTCCCTAAACCAGATAATATGATTGGGTCAACATTTTACTATTCAATGTGGGGCACCTCTATTGGGTAGGTTTTCATGCCATTACCCCCTCTAAAGAAGATCTTCTATCTAACCCATATGTTGTAGGTAGCCTTTGATTTCCATACCAATCTATGGCATAATCAGTTGTGGAAAGTGTACTAAGGTTGTCTTCACCTCTCTTTTCTCACTCTATCTTCCTCTTTCTCTCCCTCTCTCACACACCCACACATACTTAGACTAACTTACTCTTTAAAGAATGAGACAGAGTAACTTGAAAGCACTTGGTTTCTTGAACTCCTTGTTAGTTCAATTGTTATTTCATTATTTAAAAGGCAATTGGAGAAAAAGACTTAAAAGAAGTGGGCTGAGTGACCACATTAGACACAGGAGACCAGTAAGAGCTTCAGCTTGGATCATTTTAGAAATGTACCAGAACATATACATATACTATTATATTATATGTAGTATATAAGAATATCATAGGGGAAGCTTAGGCAAATATCAAGTTCATGGAGAGATGAAAATAGCATTAAAAATTGCAGATACTTTTAGATGGATAAGGACTCAATAGGCAATTTCAGAAAAAAAATTGTATCCATATAAATGTGTACTTATACCCTTGGCCACTGCTGTTTAGACTTCATAATTTTTAATTTATTTTTTTAGATTTAGTCTTGAAATTTTGTATAAGCTAAAGATAGTCTTTAGACATCTCTCAAAGACAAAAAAATATTGTAAAATTGTTACTGAATATTGTCTGAGCTCGGAGTACCATAACAAATTACCACACATGGGGTGTTTAAAAAATTAAACAACAGAAATTTATTTTCTCACAGTTCTGGAGGCTAGAAGTCCAAGATCAAGCTACCAGCATGGTGGGTTCCTGGTGCAGCTCTCTTCCTGGCTGGTAGATGCCTACCTTCTCTCTATGTCCTCATATGGCAGGGAGAGACAGGGAAAGTTCTCTAGTGTCTCTTCTCATAAGGGAACTAATCCTATCATGAGAGCCCCACCCTCGTGACCTCATCTAAACCTAATTATCTCCATAGAACCCTATCTCTAAATACCAGGAATTGGAGAGTTAGGGCTTTAACATATGAATTGGAAGGGGGGGCAGTGAGGAAGAAGGGGCACAATTTCGTCTATAACAAATATCCAGTTGAGTTTAATACTGAATGTCAAAATTAAGGTTTATTTATAATATATATTAAATTCAGTTATATATATTATATGCATGTCAAATTTAAGATTATGTAACTGAATTTCAGGCTCTAAACTTTACCTTGGAGACTTAATAGAACTGTAATTATTATTTTAATGGATAACTTCTTTAATGGTTGGTATTCCCATTTTTTTTCCATAGGCATGTTTCTGGCTGAGCTGATAGAAAAATACTTTGTGTCTCCTACCCTGTTCCGAGTGATCCGGCTCGCCAGGATTGGTCGAATCTTGCGTCTGATCAAAGGGGCCAAGGGGATCCGCACGCTGCTCTTCGCTCTGATGATGTCCCTTCCGGCCTTGTTTAACATCGGCCTCCTGCTCTTCCTGGTCATGTTCATCTACGCCATCTTCGGAATGTCCAACTTTGCCTACGTAAAGAGGGAAGTTGGAATTGATGACATGTTCAACTTTGAGACCTTTGGCAACAGCATGATCTGCCTGTTCCAAATTACCACCTCTGCTGGCTGGGACGGACTGCTAGCACCTATTCTCAACAGCAAACCACCCGATTGTGATCCCAATAAAGTTAACCCTGGAAGCTCAGTTAAGGGAGACTGCGGGAACCCATCTGTCGGGATTTTCTTTTTTGTCAGTTACATCATCATATCATTTCTGGTCGTGGTGAACATGTACATCGCTGTCATCCTGGAGAACTTCAGTGTTGCTACTGAGGAAAGTGCAGAGCCCCTGAGCGAGGATGACTTTGAGATGTTCTATGAGGTCTGGGAGAAGTTTGATCCCGATGCCACCCAGTTCATGGAATTTGAAAAACTCTCTCAGTTTGCAGCTGCTCTCGAACCCCCCCTCAATTTGCCACAACCAAACAAACTCCAGCTCATTGCCATGGATTTGCCCATGGTCAGTGGGGACCGAATCCACTGTCTTGACATCTTATTTGCTTTTACAAAGCGGGTTCTGGGAGAGAGTGGAGAGATGGATGCTCTCCGAATACAAATGGAAGAGAGATTCATGGCTTCCAATCCATCAAAGGTCTCTTATCAGCCAATAACAACGACTTTAAAACGGAAACAAGAGGAGGTGTCTGCCGTTATTATTCAGCGTGCTTACAGGCGCCACCTTTTAAAGCGAACTGTAAAACAAGCTTCATTTACGTATAATAAAAATAAAATCAAAGGTGGGGCTAATCTTCTTGTAAAAGAAGACATGATTATTGACAGAATACATGAAAACTCCATTACAGAAAAAACTGACCTGACCATGTCCACAGCAGCTTGTCCACCTTCCTATGATCGCATAACAAAGCCAATCGTGGAAAAACATGAGCAAGAAGGCAAAGATGAAAAAGCCAAAGGGAAATAAATGGAAATAAGTGAGAATAGTTGCGTGACAAATTGTTTACAGCCTGTGAAGGTGATGTATTTTTGTCAACAGGACTCCTTTAGGAGGTCAATGCCAAACTGACTGTTTTTACACAAATCTACTTAAGGTCAGTGCCTACAATAAGACAGTGACCCCTTGTCAAGAAAACTGTGACTCTGTGTAAAGGGGAGACGACCTCGACAGGAGGTTACTGTTCTCACTACCAGCTGACACTGCTGAAGACAAGAGACAAATGGCTACTCAGACTGTAGGGACCAGTTCAAAGGGGTGCAAACCTATAATTTGGGGGTTGTTTAACATGAAACACTTTAGTGTAGTTATTGTATCCACTCTTTGCATTTCAACTGCCACATTTGTCACATTTTTACGAAATCTGTTAAGGGATTCATCTTTTTTTTAATCCATATGTTGTTTATTATATGTGACTATTTTTGTAAATAGGGTTTCTGTTGTGAAATAGACAAAGGGCCTCTTCAACAGGTATGCCACTGGGGGTTAGCGCAATCACACGGCCTCCCATCTGCACAAAGGCGTGGTTTGCATGAGGGCATGCTGCACTTAGAGATCATGCATGAAAAAAAAAGTCACAAGGAAAACAATGAGATCTTAAATTCCATCCATGTCTCTGGGAGGGATAATTGGGGAATAATTGGAGGTGCTTTGCTGATCTTGTTTTGTCAAATCCAGCCCCCAGACAAAGTAGATCATTTTTGGGGGTAGGCCATTAAATCTTAGCAGGTGCAAACTTCCTTCAACTGTCTGGAGTCATAAATGTTGTGTTTCTGTTTATCGTATTTAAAAAAAAAAAAACTAAGAAATGAGCATTGCTTCTCCCCTGAAAACTGAAATGACCAGAAGAACCCTTTATAAATTTCTGCTTATCCTGCACTTTGGTTAAGCCATCTTCAGCCCAGCAAGGTTGACAACTGTATATGTTAATGAAATGCTATTTATTATGTAAATAGTCATTTTACCCTGTGGTGCACGTTTGGGCAAACAAATAATGACCGAAGCACAGTATTTATTGCATCAAATATGTACCACAAGCAATGTAGAGTGCAAGCTTTACACAGGTAATATAATGTATTCTGTACCATTATAGATAGTCTGGATGCTATCAGTGCATGTTTCTATTACCATGCTGCCGTATCTGCTTTCTCCCACTGCTCAGAATCTCATTTATGAGAAACCATATGTCAGTGGTAAAGTCAAGGAAATTGTTCAACAGATCTCATTTCTTTAAGTCATTAAACAATAGTTTGCAGCACTTTAACAGGTTTTTGGTTATTTTTAAATTTTAAGTGAATAACATATGGTGTATAGCCAGACTGTACAGACATGTTTAAACAACAACAACAACAACAACAACAAACACCACTTAACCTGTTAAAAATGTGTTTAGGATTTTATAAGCAAAATATAAATACTGTACAAAGTCATTTTATCTTATTTTTCAGCATTATGTACATAAATATGAAGAGGAAATTATCTTCAGGTTGATATCACAATCACTTTTCTTACTTTCTGTCCATAGTACTTTTTCATGGAAGACATTTGCTAAATATGAAAAGAAAACAAGACTGGGTAGTTGTAGATTTCTGCTTTTTTATTACATTTGCTAATTCTAGCTTATTTCATAATTTTATGGGGCAAAATAGGTTTACAAGTCACACCCAAATTATGCTTTGCAATTGGAAAAGGGTATAAAATTTTATTGACGTTTTTGGTAGTGCCTGCACAGACTGATTGAAAGTAATGCTTATTTTTCATTTTTGTCCTTTTCTTTCTAACTTCTGTTTATGCTTTCATTTCTTTGGAGTCATGCTGCTCTAGATTGTTCTAAATATAATGCGGGTTTTGCAATTTTTTTCCCACAAGAACAGAGAGTAGGGAACTTATATAGAGAATTACATCAGGACACTTTGTGTTTCTTACAGAAGCAAACCATAGGCTCCTCTTTTTCTTAAAATTACTTAGATAAACTGTATTCGTGAACTGCATGCTGGAAAATGCTACTATTACCTAAATGATGCTAACCAACGTTAAAAATGTGCAAAACTAATAAAGATTACATTTTTTATTTTATTGTTTGCCCAGTTACTTTTTGTTAAAAGCACTTTAGGAGAAGATGAAGATATTTTATTCTAAAAATTGAGGGAGAAAGGGAAGGACACACACACACCGGTCTACCTGAGCTGACAGTAAGAAAACCTAGGGTAGAAACGGGACTATGAGGAATGACCTCCCAGGGGCTACAAGCAGTAGGGTGTGAGCTCTGCTAGAAGGAACTGATACCACAGCATAAGCTGGTGGCTCTAGATGCAAAAGAAGTGTGGGAGCTAGAGCAATGGTGGATGGTCCTTTGAAGTACAGAAGGAAAGCCTTAAATCTGTACTTATGAAATTAAACGTTGCCTTTTGGGTATTTTGTTTGCTCCTCTAGAACCACTCTCCATGCTTTTCCATCCAGCTCTGTGGGCGGGTGATTTTGTGCATTGCATCATTGGGCTCCATTACCCTCTGGCTCTCAACTGGGAAGTACCAGCAAGGAAGCACCAGTGGGAGAGGGTGAACTTGGGTATTTACTCCTCAGATCCTTCTTTGCTGAGTCGCTCTCAGTTGGCAGTGGTATACTCATCATCATAAAGTTATACTTTGGGTCAGACAATCCCATTCTACAACAAAAACTACTTGGGGGTCTGGTCGTCACCTTAGACCTTGGGCTGGATCTCCCTGTTCCTGGTAGCTTTTCCCCAATCTTGCCAACACCCTTTCAAATGGCCGCATCATGAAAACATTCTCTGTTTCATCTGTTTCCTGTCCGGATGACACAGTAATTAAATAGCTTCCGAAATGGGACAAACGGCAAAGATTTGCTTTAGGTTAGCTTGGAAACTCGATCTAACCGGCTATGGTAGATAAAGGAACAGGGACTGGGGAAACTACAATAAAGTCAAGTAAAGAATTCTATTCATAGAGATCACAGAAAGGTTACCAGAGTGGTCCCAACAGTAATATTGACAGTCTAAAAAAACTTATCTAAATGTATGAGGAAAGAGAAGCCTTTCCGTGTCATCAGGGTAGTACAGTCTCTGTTGTGAAGCTAGAAGGGAGGACATGGTCTTGTTGGGGAAAGGAACAGTCATGCACAGTGCTTCTCTCATACTTCTACACTTACTCATCTCTTCATAATATCACAACAATTAATTCTGATTTATTAGTGGCTGAAAATAATTCACCGTTTCCAACCAACACAAATAAGGATTATAGCAGAATCTCTACAGATTTTTTTTTATACTTCACATCCACAGCACACACTGGTATTTTTCCAAATACAAAAGAACTGGTGAAACATATTCATAAATCACCATATTCCTTTTGATATCACTTTGCATATTATTTGCTGTGCCAGAAAGTAATATAATGCTCAAGGAATAATGAGTCGCATCAGTGGAACAAAGCTAGTTTGAAGGGGGTTCCCACCGGCCAAAACCAGGGAAATTTAAGAATCAAAATAAATAACAGTAGTATAGATTATAACCCATTTAATAAAATAAGAACTCACAAGTATATACTGATATAAATAAATAAAAACAAGCAAAACTCTCTTTCTTACAGGTGAAAGTTAACTAACAAATGTAGGAGAAATACTGGAGTTAGAAAATCACCATTTGGCAACCATGATAATGACAACTGATTTGTGCAAGAATAATGAACACAAACTCATGAATGAAAGTTTGATGGGGAATAAGAAAATTACATTGTCTCAAAGTATCTCTTTTTCATTAATTAAAAACTTTTAAGAAGAGTTTACAGTGGAGAAACCCAGCAGATGCTACCTTCAAAGATATCATCAATTAAAGGGCCAACTGCACTGAAAAAGATACATCACTTCTCAGTATCCAAAAATAAAGAATTTAACCATAAGGAAAATCAAATTGAGGACATTCTGAAAAATAACGGAATTGAATTCTTCAAAATTTTAAAGTCATGAAAAACAAAGAAAGGTCAGGAACTGCCTGAGGTTGAAGAGCTCTGAAAACTAAACACAATCTGTGGTTGTGTATTGGACACTAGACTGGGGAAGTAACACTGATTATGGAATTGTTGGGAAGACTAAGTTTAAAATGGACTGTTTGTTAATTATTAGTATTATGAAAGTTGATTTTTTCATTGTATTAAGTCTAATGCAGCTATTACGTAACTATAAGTAATGTCCTTCTTGGAAAGTGCACACTAAAGTTTTTAGGGGTGAATGGGATGAGGTCTGCAACTCACTCTTTCTTGAAAGAAAATGTGTTCAAAGGAAAACGAATTATGTGTATATGTGTATATTTAGTATATAGATATAGAAATAGATATGGTATATCTTTGGGGAAGGGAGGAGGTTTTGTTGCCCCTGTTGAGTTATTGAAGTGTGTATGTATGTGTGTTCACTCTATCACTTGTTTTTTGTGTCCTAGAATTGATTATTTCTACTGTAAAAATTAGAAACCCTATCTCCAATTACTTCAAAGAATACTATATTTTAACTACAATTCTTTTTTTCTGGAAGTCATCTTTCTTTCTTTTTTTTTTTTTAAAGATTTTATTTATTTATTTGACAGAGATAGAGACAGCCAGTGAGAGAGGGAACACAAGCAGGGGGAGTGGGAGAGGAAGAAGCAGGCTCAGAGCAGAGGATCCTGATGTGGGGCTCCATCCCATAACACCGGGATCACGCCCTGAGCCAAAGGCAAATGCTTAACAGCTGTGCCACCCAGACGCCCCCTGGAAGTCATCTTTCTAAAGTCACTTAAATGATTACATTCTTGCCCTTTATAATAATTCTTATGCTGTTAAAAAAAGAAGACTTAAAAAAGAAATATGTGACCTAATGGTTAAGACATCTGTATTTGAAACTAGACAGACCTAAATCGGAGCTTTATGATCTAAACTCTGGTGATTTCATCCATATCATAAAAGAAAGTGGCTTATTGGCTGTCTGAGCTGGGACCCAGACATTGTAGGTATAAACTAATAGCCCGAACACAGTTCCACAGACCAGCACCCCCATGACAAGGTTTTCATATGCCTAGAGTTAAGCCAGGAAATTAAGAATAGTGTCATAAATATTTATAAAGCTTAATGTATTCAGTTTAAAGAATGTCATTGTAAAAGTGTGTCTTTTATATTATTTTCAAAGACTAAAATCATTTTTATGTTAAATATGGTATTTTTAGAAATTAGGGATGGCTCAGTCGGTTGAGCACCTGACTCTTGATTTCTGCTCGGGTCATGATCTCAGGGTCATGGGATGGAGCCCTGCCTTAGACTCTGCACTAAGCATGGAGTCTGCTTGAGATTCTCTCTTTCCCTCTCTCTCTGCCCCTTCCCCTGTTTGCTCACACTTGAGCACTCTCTCTCTCAAACAAACAAATAAATTTTTTAAATCTTTAAAAAAAAAGAAATCACAGTGAGAATAAACATTAGTGGAGTATTTGTTTTAATATTTTATTTGGCCAGATTAAAAACTGGTGACTTTGTGTTGGTCCTCTCATTTGTATTTTACTGACAAATGAAGTCAAAAGTCTAGGAACCATTGGGGTAGACAATACTACTTAATCTCATAAATTTGTATGTTTATATGTGTGTACCAAAAAGTTCACCTTAGAACTATAGAAACTGTATTAAAGACAGTAAATATGTCCTGTAATTGCATATTCTATCATGTGTGCACTGGAATTTCATATTATTATAAGAAAAGAAATGTTCTTCAATCACCATGAATTTATTAAAAATATTTGTAATCAAAAAATATTATTGCTTCAATCAGGTGCAGCTGATAGTACTGTTCTTCCTGGCACATGGAAATATTCTTTGAGGTTATCAATGAACATTGATTCAATCAGTGTGGCAGCAAAGGCACTAGAGGAGGAAAATATTCCAGGCAATCGAGAGTAGCTGGAGAAGTTGCATCACCAAGAAATGCTCACTATCATAGCTGAATAATCTGCAATGCCGATTGCATACTCGGGGTAGCTCAAGGGCTTTATCATCCCCTCAGAACACTCCTCATATTTGCGGAGAGCTCTGCCTCTTACACACCAAGAAACATGAGGACATTTGTCATAAACTTCCTCAAATTCTTTCCTCTCCAGTGAAAAATGTCTTCCTTCCCTCCCTTGCCTTTCCCTTTCCTTTTCCTTTCTTCCCTTTCATTCCCTTCTTTGCTCCTTGTCTTTGCTTTTCTTCCTTTCTCCTTCCTTCTCTTTCCCTGCCTCTCTTCCCTTCCTTCATCTGTCTGGAGAAAATTTCTCCCCATTCATTTTTACACACTCTGATACCTTGCTCCATAAGCTATTTACCTTCTCTCATATATTTATTCTCTCTTTTTGATTGATCCTTTCTGTCAGGCTTTGCACTTTCAAAACTGGTTCTTACAATCTTGAAAACTAACTTTGCTCAACTCTGATGCATCTTTATGCACTGTCCCATTATCTCAGTTACCTTCTAAAATCAGGGTTCTGTACTCACCACCTTTACTCTTGGCTAAAATTAAATGAAATATAGGTCCCAGTCATGTTGATGAGAAAACTTGGCTGTGAATAATCTTATTGGGGGCACCTGGCTGGCTCAGTCAGTAGAGCATGTGACTCTTAATCTCAGGGTTGTAAATTTGAACCCCATGTTGGGTGAAGACATTACTTAAAAAAAGAATCTTGTTGACATAAACACGTTGAGTTTTCAAAGTGTTATGCTGGCTATTATCAATAACATTATGAGGAAAAGATGAAAATACTCACACAGGTAGATACAGGAACAAAGAACATTACCCACATGGAGCAAAGCTGTACATACTCTGTTTCTGGTTATCATGAATTATATCTACAAGTGCCCCCCTTAATCCCCATCACCTGTTTAACCCACCCCCCCCACTTCCCCTCTGGTAACCATCATTGTGTTCTCTGTAGTTAAGAGTCTGTTTCTTGGTTTGCCTCTCTTTTCCCCCGCTATGCCCATTTGTTTAGTTTCTTAAATTTCACATGTGAGTGAAATTGTACAGCATTTCTCTTTCTCTGACTTATTTCACTTAGCATATACTCTCTAGCTCCAACCACATCATTGCAAATGGCAAGATTTTATTCTTTTTTATGCCTGAGTACTATATATATAGATACACACACACACACACACACATATATATATATCACACCTTCTTTATCCATTCATCAGTTGATGGACATTTGGGCTTTTTCTATAACTTGGTTATTGTTGATAATGCTGCTATAAACATTGAAGTGTATGTATCCCTTTGAATTAATATTTTTGTATCCTTTGAGTAAATACCTGGTAGTGCAATTCCTGGCGTAATTCTCTTATTAACTTACCTCCATATTATCTTCCAGAGTGGCTATACCAGTTTGCATTCCTACCAATAGCATAAGAAGGTTCCCCTTTCTCTACATTCTTGCCAAAACCTGTTGTTTAACTGTGTTAATTTTAGCCATTCTGACAGGCATGTGGTGATACCTCATCGTAGTTTTGACTTGTATCTCTCTGATGCTGAGTGATGGTGAGCATCTTTTCATGTGTCTGTTGGCCGTCTGGATGTGTTCTTTGGAAAAATGTCTACTCATGGTTTCTGCCCATTTTTAACTGGATTATGTGTTTTTTGGGTGTTGAGTTTTATAAGTTCTTTACAGATTTTGGATACTAACCCTTTATCAGATATGTCATTTGTAAGTATCTTCATATAGGAAATTATATATATATTTTTAAAGATTTTATTTATTTATTTGACAGAGAGAGACAGCCAGCGAGAGAGGGAACACAAGCAGGGGGAGTGGGAGAGGAAGAAGCAGGCTCCCAGGGGAGGAGCCTGATGTGGGACTCGATCCCAGAACACTGGGATCACGCCCTGAGCCAAAGGCAGACGCTTAACGACTGTGCCACCCAGGAGCCCCAGGAAATTATATTTTGAGTGTAAATTTTTCATGAAAAAATATATTGTTATAGAAAGTTTAATTTCCTCATTAAGATATTAACGAGTTCACTACCCTATAGTAAAGTTGCCAAACTCTGTGTGTGTGTGCGCACGCACTCATTTTGAGAAAGCATTAAGATACAGGTTTTATCTTTCTTCATCAAGCTGTTTGATATAAATTGTGACTCAAACAGATTCAAATACCAAATCAATGCTGATCTTATTCTTCCAAAACACCTTCTTTCTCTCTTTAATGCTTTCAAATCAGGGTCCTATTCCTGCCAGGCTACAATTAGCCAAACTCAATGATCTTTATTCAGTCGTTATTATATTTGACAGATTATTAGTATTTGATGTTGAACATCGTCAACACCTCCTTTATAAACCGCATCTTCCTTTGCCTTCCATAAAGCTAACTATTCTAGGTCTCTTCCTATATTTTGGATTATTTCCCATTACCATTTATTAACTTTTTCTCTCCTTTTGTATTTATAAAGCACCATCAGCTTTTTTGCTGAGCTGATGCTGCAATTTCAACTTTCCATTGGTCTTTTATACTTGCATTTTCAACCATCATTCTCTACTTAATACGGCCAAAGTGATTTAACTGCATTCTATTCCCCTCAGCCACCAACAAAACTACCCAGAAGTCAATCTGCTTTCCCAGTATCTGTTATTGTGTGGGTTATCCTTCTAGTTCAGCAGAAGAAGTAAGTACACATTATGGAGTATACAGAGGGATTGATGAGTAACTCTATGGGAGGATATAAGAACAATTATGACAGTAAATCCTGGCCTGGGTTTGAAGAATAAGAGGGGCAAGGCAGCCTGAACAGCAGAAATATTATAGTATAGTGGTCAAAAAGTTAGATTCTGGAGCCAGATTGCCTGGATTCAAATATCAACTGTATTGCTTACTAGCTGAACAACCTTGAAAAGTTTCTTAACCCTTTGTTGCCTCAATTTTGTCATCTGTAAAATGGTAATAATATTTTTTATGAGGATCAAATGAGTTAATACAAATAAAGCTTTTAGATCAAACCTTTTAGGTCAAATGAGTTAATACAAATAAAGCTTTTAGTTCCAAGTTCCATATCGTAATTACTATGTACATTTGCCCAGCTGATGATAACCAAGACACAGATGCAAAGGGGAAATGGCATGGCATGTTCAGAGCATTCACAATAAAGTGAAAAGTGAGTATTTTTAAAAAAGATTTTATTTATTTATTTGAGACACAGAGAGAGAGAGCAAGAGGGAGCACAACTGGTGGGAAGGCAAGAGAGAGAGGGAGAAGCAGACTCCTCTGCTGAACAGGAAGCCCAATGCAGGGCTTGATCCCAGGACCATGGGATCATGACCCGAGCCAAAGCAGATGCTTAACCAACTGAACCACCCAGGCACCCTGAAAAGTGAGTATTGACAGAAATTGAGAGGCAAGCAGGAATCCGATAATAAAGGGCCCTAAGTGCATATAGGGCTTTGGCTCCAATGTATAGTGATGAAGGGTCATTGAAACATTCGTAAAATAAGTGAAGGTAGAAGTGAAGAGGTTAGAGAAGATTTTGACTTTAAGGAAAAGGAAACAGAAAGGTAGGTATTTAGCAAATGAACAAATTAATTTTTACCATTGTTCAAAATAGTTCTATTTTCAAAAGTTATTTGCCCTTCTATTTTCCTCTTTATTTATATACTATAATATCAGAGAGCTATCATTATATACAAGATATATAAAGTAATAAAACATTGCAAGAGTTACAAATGAATATCAGTGCTAGTATATTTTAGTAATATTGGATATATATAATAAATATTTAAGTGGATGAGTATTACATCCATCCGTAAGAGCACATGCACTACCTCTCTATTACCTATGAAGAAAGAGACATAGAGCTAGGTATAGACGTGTACATACATAAATATTTCCAAGGTATAAGAGTTCATAAATTGATTTTTAACTCTTTAGAACTAGAGGATTATATAATACTCACCCCATTCTTTGCCATGGTGGAACTATTGAGCTTGCCATTTTAAATTTATTCCTCTAAAAGGAATTAGGGCTTCTGGACCTTGTTTTCTCTTCAACATCACTTGGCCTGAGTCTCACCTGCATTATTAATGCTCATTTTTCATCAAAGATGGTGAAGAAATGTCTTGTTCAGCAGTACTTCCTGCAGTCGTAGAAAACACAAATTTCTAAAGGCAAACAGATTGTGCCTTTGATCAACCTCAATTGTAAGTGCAGCCATTTGCCTGACCTTAGGGAAAAGTCTGTTGAGTTATACTGACTGATAACCTAAAATAGACGCAGTGCTAGAGCAATATAGATAGTAACTATGAGATTGTGATCGTATAAATATGTAAGCAAATGGATAATAGGGTTTATGGAGAACGGTGAAAGTACCTGGAAATACTTTCTTCAGAGACAAGGAGAGTAAGGAAGGAGTTCATTCAAATACAGCAGAGGTTGTATGATTTGCTAAAATAAAACTCAGAATGCAGCTGAATGCATGAAATTTAGTATACTATCCAGGTATGTCTTACAACTTCTTACATTCTTACATTCTCTCTTTCCCACACCAAAACCTCGGTATTTCCATGGCATTCTCCCTGGACTATGCCTTCGGTGTCCAATCCAATCCAAGGATAACTTCAATATGGTGGCTCCAAGTCTCTGAACCTATCACGTAACTTCTCTTACCTTTCAACAACGTTAGGGCAGTTTTCTTTTCTTTTCTTTTCCTTTCTTTTCTTCTTTATTCTTTTTTAACTTATCTAATTCTAAAAACCTACCAGGGCAATAGCTAAAATACAGTTTTAAGACTCAGCTCAAATTACGTCAGAATCTCTAGAAAAGGACTCGAAAATATCTATAGAGTTATGCTGTTAGAATGAAGTGGGAGAAAGCTATAGTAAGCTCCCAGGAGAGTCTTATGATTAGCAAGTCTGTGAAACCCTCGCTTAGGGGTAGGCAGCCTGGTAGGGTTCAAGAACTTCAGGAACTCATCATTAGTTGATGATAGTACTTAACGAATAAAATATTTAAAGGTCAGAATGTGCTGGCATCGCCAGGGATCACCCCTGAGTTACAGTTTGATTCAGTTTGATACTTTGAGATGCCCAAAGACTTCCCAGCAATCTGGGCTGAATAAACAAAACAAAATAGTTACTCTTCAGCACATATGATAAATTCTAACATCAGGGACACAATTAGCTCATACAGACCTTTGTAAAAATTAAGAAAGATTCCCCTTTCTCCTCTGGGGAAAACAGCTGTGCACTGGGATAAAGAATTTGGCAATTGGATCAGAAAGGATGAATACATACCCACCGTTTGCATCGACATGGATGGAACTGGAGGAGATTATGCTAAGTGAATTAAGTCAAGCAGAGAAAGACAATTATCATATGGTTTCACTCACGTGTGGATCATAAGCAATGGCATGGAGGACCATAGGGGAAAGAAGGGAAATCTGAAGGGGGAGAAATCAGAGAGGGAGACAAACGATTAAAGACTATGGACCCCAGGAAACAAACAGGGTTTCAGAGGGGAGGGAATGGGGGGAGGGGGTAATGGGTGATGGGTATTAAGGAGGGCACATGTTGTGATGTGCACTGGGTGTTATATGTAACTAATGAATCATTCAACGCTACATCAAAAACTAATGAATACAGTGGCTAACTGAACATAATAAAAAAAATAATTTGGCAATTGGGACATGGTATCTTGTTGCAGGACAATCTGAACAACTGGTGGTCATTTATTGATACAGACTACTAATACCAAGAGAGATCACACAGGAAAGATTAACTTCTAGGCCAATGACCATTCTAATATTTTAGACTATAGAACCCTTTTTTCTACTCAAATAGCATCTTATGATAAACATGAGAATTAAAAAGTTATGATAGGGATAGGGACCAGTACCTATTGGTTTTTATAACCTTTATTGAAGTGTGATGTGGTTTTGTTTGTTTTTGATTGGGCTATAAAAACAAAACATGCCTCTTATTTCAGAAAAAGAACTAAAACAGCACAGAAAGGTATAAAATCTTATTTTCCCACTCTCTTGTTTGAACAGTTTCTTGAGTAATGCTCCAGGCATTGTTGTATGTGTATTGTTATATGCATATCATGTTGTATAAAAAACACGTTGTTCTGCAACTTGCCCTTTTAATTAGTATATCTTGGGTATATTTCCAATTGGCACATATAAATCTACCTCATTCTTGGGGCACCTGGGTGACTCAATTGGTTAATCATCCAACTCTTGATTTTGGCTCAGGTCATCATCTCAGGGCAGTGAGATGGAGCCCCACATCACTCTCTGAGCTCAGTGGGGAGTTTTCTTGGAATTCTCTTTCTCCCTCTCCCTCCGCCCCTCCCACCCAACTCATATATGCACACTCTTTCTGTCTCTCAAATAAATAAATAAATAAATAAATCTTTAAAAAAGTTTCTAAAAATCTACTTCATTTTTTTAGATGGTGCATAGCATTCCATTCTATAGATTTAATTAATGGGTCACTTCTTGATGCACATGTAGATTTTTCCAATTTTGCTTTGCAGCTAACAAGGCTGTAATGAATATTTTTGTCCCAGTATTTTTGTGAAATCTGTAAGTATTTCTGTTGTATAGATTTCTGAAATTGGGCTTTCTAGGTCAAAGTTATTCACATTTTCCATGTTGGGTTAGGTGTAGGTGCTTCTCCTTGAAGCAGGAGCCATCAAAGGATACTCTTTAATTTTTCATCTCCCAACATCTCTTCCAGGACAAATAGTTCTACAACCAAAAGACCTCTAAGGGCAGGAACCATGGTCATCTCACATGGTGTGGAATAGTTCCAGCACTGTATTTTTTAAAAGTTGAGTAGATTAACAACCTACCAACTTGGATAGATATTGCAAACTGAGAACTTTTCTCACAATATCTTGAAATTTAGGATCAAAAAGAAGAAGCCAATAATACATATTTTTTTGCAGTAAACCCAACACAAAGCAACATGCTTAACAATGCCATATTTCAGATGATAGGAGCCATATATCATCACATTATTATTCAAAGAAAATGCCTATTTGAGAATTAAAATGAGGAGTTATGGAAAATACTAATAGCCCATATGATGCTATTCAATTCCTACATAACCTATGAATGATAAATAATGTAATTTAAATCAATTATCTATGAACAATTATACTTAAAATAAGCTATCTCATTCAGCAATAGAGTCTTTCTTTTAAAATATTGAAAAGTACTGCTACATTTATTTCTGAAATAGAAATTATCTCCATTTCTGATTACAAGAGCAAAACATGATTATTGTAACAAAATCAAGCCTATAAAATTTACACAGTAGAAAATGAGAGGCCCAAAGACAAATATTGCTAAAACTTGGTTTATATTTTTTTCATAACTTATTACTACATGTAGCATTAGATCCAAACATTTACTTAACCTTTCAAACTTCCTAAGCTACTGTTTGTCAATCACTCTTCCAGAAGACCAGAAATACTGTTCTAATAAAATCCATAATGCCTTGAACTCATCATTTAACTTTCCTTAACATTGGAATCTCATTTACAAAATGCAGGTTTGAAAAGACATGAATTTTCAAGGTCCATTCTAGTTTCAAAACATTATTTTTCTGAGAATAAAACCAATTCAGGCAACATAAAACAATAAACTACCATAATTAACAAGGTAAATCAAGTAAACCTTACATTAGTTTTCTAGGCTTTTAAGACGATATACAGGAGAAGGCATAGCAGCTATCTACACATTGATTTTGATATGATAATTGTCTGGAGGAGAAAAAGATACTACATTATAGAAAGGCCACCAGTTCTTAGGAACCCATGAAAAATGATTTTCTTTCTGCTTTGGAAGGCTGTATTTCATGAGAGAGCTTATGTCCCAGTCTCCAATGCAACTCTGAAACAGAACCTTACCCCAGATTATCCTGCTAAATCTAGTCTCCTTGACATTGTCTGAATTACTATTTGGAAATAAATTATCAGGTTTTAGGGTCTGTTATATTCAGGTACACATCTTGGGGCATCTTCTAAACCAATTATTTGGAAATCTAGTTTTGTCTAGACCTAAGCTAAATTAGTCTCAGAAGTCATGAAGTTTTTTTATTTTAAACTTCATTGTACCCACTGCACTGTACAGAATTTCAACTATATAGAATCTAGGACTTTCTAAAGTGCTCTTACTAACTGTTCAAATACCACACAATATTCCTATGCTAGGCTAGACTAAGGCTAGTTATTCGATTAGCATCTAGATTGTTCTCTGTGTCCATTATAATACCCTAATGATAAAGCAAATTTGATCAATAAGTAGTCTTAATGTCGTATTTTACAATTTTTACTAAAACAATCTTTTTCAAAGCATGGTCCTCAGACCAGCAGCATCAGCACCATGTGAGAATGTGTTAGAAATTCATATTTTTGAGTCCCCTTTCCCCCAAATTGAAGTAAACCTTTGCAGGTGGCAACCTAGCATTCCACGTTTTAACAAGCCCTCCAGGTAATTCTGATGTATGCTCAAGTTTGAGAACCACTGCTTGTCTTATGCATGGGGCAACAATGTCTCCCAGTGGCCAAAACCCATACACTATTTAAATACATGTATATATATTTTAAATAATTACCAAAGATAATGTTCACTATTTTTTAGTGGGCTTGAAATTCAGTCCCAAAATTCATGTGTGCAGAAAATTTCTATTTCTTTTTCTTCTTTTAAGTCTAATAAAATCCAAAGTTTAGCATCAGTCCATTGGATTGCCAGGAAATAAATCCCACTCGGTATTAACATCCTCCTCTCCCCGGACTCAACCAGAATCCAAAAGGAGGCCCATATGGTGTTCAGAAAATGGAAGAAGTTTCTTGACCCTCTGGTCTCTGACGGCTTCTGATGACATCCTTAATGTCCAAACCAAAGTGGATCCCTGTGGTCAGTATTATAGAATCAGCTCTACTGGGTACACCATGCCACCATTCATCTGAAGTTTCATGTGCCTCTGGGTGCACTGCCACAGATCAGGGGGTGGGTGCCTGAAATTACAGGACCCTCCTGCCTTATGTCTCTGTCTCTGTTTCTGGAAAGTGCTCCTCCCTCTCTTGCCTGAGTGGCGCTTCTCTGGCCCCTCCTATCCACCAAGAAACCCAGATCCTTTATAAAAGATCTTTTACTTTACAAAAGATCCCAAAGTCTTCTAAAGTGCTGTAAAATCGAATTTCCTGAGATGACGAAATTGTTCTCTCTGTGTGCTGTCCACTACACACGTGGCTCCTGAGCATCTGAAATGTGTCTAGAGCAACTGATGAATTTAATTTTTATTTTAACTATGTAAATTTATTTTTAAAAATTTTCTCTGACATTTAAAAGCTTTATTTAAATACATTTCAAACATTTAGATGTGTGTAATGCAGAAAATGCAAATGTTCTCTCAATCCCTCTTCCCACACCCCAAGAAATACCCTGCTAATGGGTTCTACTTTTCTGTGTACTCTGTTCGAATATGTATTATAATTCACTTACAGATTTTAGCTCATCCATCATCAGTTTCTTTTTCTTTTCTTCATATATATATATATTCATTCATTTATTTTTTTATTTTTTTATTATATTCGGTTAGCCAACATATTGTACATTATTAGTTTTTGATGTCGTGTTCAACGCTAACTATGTAAATTTAAACAGCTGCATGTGGCCAGTGGCTACTTCATTGGGCAGCACATTTCTAAAGACTTTTGCTTCCATCCTGCTAGAAAATACTAATGGCCTAGTCATCTCCATAAATCAAAGAGAATGGGAAATCTGGAGAGCAATACAAAAGAGCATCTCAGAAAAGTTCTCTGGGGATGAGTGTAGGAGTGTTCATTATATTGTTCAACTTTTCGCATGTTTGAAAATTCTCCAAGTAAAGATTTGGGGGGAAAATATACTGCCACAAATTAAAGCTCAGGTATGAATGGATTCATGAGCAGGGATCCTGTGGTGTGAGCTCCAGCTGTTCGAATTCAGCTAATTCAGATAAGTGGTAGGGGCCCATGAGGAGGGCCCTGTGAAGGAGAAGCCAGGAGCTGGATGTGAAAAGAGAAAACCTAGGTGTTTTGAGGTGAGGGGAAAAAAATCTCCTCAGCTGTCAGAGGGAAACATAAGCTCTGCTTCCAGGCATCACTCTGAACGGGAGAGGTGCTCTACCTGAGGGAGATGGGACTCAGATGCCTTCATGGTGGAGCGAAGGCCCTGTGCCTCAGGGTAAGGTGACACTCTAATGAGCTTCTGGCCTAATTTCTGGTAGATGAAGAAGTCAAGGTTGGAGGAATAAGAGGTATTTAGGGCAAGCATATTGGAAAGACAAGCTGGGAGAGGCAGTTCAGGGGAGCAGAGCTATCATACAGTGGCTGTGAACACAGATGCTGAAATGGATGCAGGGAAGAGAGAGACCGATGGGAAAGGCAAAGAAAGGAAGGTCGGTGAGAAAAATTATCTCCGACGTACTCAAAGACAATCACAATAGAGCATAGAATCCTTCTTGACTCCATGTACTGGGCTGAAGCCACTGTTCCCTCACTTATTTTTACAAACTCAACATTTTACATTAGCATATATTGCCTCTAAGGAATGCTGGTGGCTAGTTGGAAGCACTGCTATAAACAAAGTTATCAAGAGACATCTACAAAGCTAAGGCTTGATTTTTCTCAACCTTAGGATAAAAAGTAGAACAGACCTCTGGTTATCTCACATCCAGAAATAATAGAGCGTCTAGGAAGACGACAGTGTGAATCTGATGTTGGGTAAGATTTTTCGGATATGAACTTGGACCTAAGTGAGTAAATTCTAGGCTGAGGGGGGAGTTATCACTATTCTTCGTTCTTATTTTATCAACCAGATAAAGATTCTTGAAAGGAGTAGAAAGACAAATGGCATCTCGTGAAGTTGTTCTGTATATCGTGCTTGTAAACATTTAAATAATTCATTATTTCTATTTCAAAATACCAGACTCTTCTGAAAAACATTTTTCTGTATCTTCTTTCTCCTGCTTTTGCATAGATGAAATGTCAAGATGTAATTAAGAAAACCAAGAAAAAAAATAACTTTCCTGGTAAGTCTTCATCATGGTATTTTGAGTAGAAACAGTCACTACATATGATAGGTGAGCAAGAAGCAAATTTTCCTGTCATCAGCAAGTTCTTAGCTATCAGATATCCAAGCTGCTTTGGCATTTTCAAAGAAAAACAAAGTATCAGTGGTTGAAAGGAAGTCAATTGTAGGAACTGATTAGGAGTCTCTGGACTGTAATGAATGATGTTAATTTCACTTCCTTCCTAATACATTAATCCCTAAAGTTGTGAAGAAACCACTCAATTTAGTCTCTTGTTTAACTGCACTTCTTAAAACAGCTATTAAAGCTGTCACTACTTGTAATTTATTCATTTTCTTTTGTGACTACCTATTCAATGTCTGTCTACCTTTACTAGATTTGAAAGTATAAGTGGGCGGGAACAAGAATTTTGTTCTCGGTCATAGGCACTCACCAAATGTTTGGTGAATGAAATGAATGAATGATTAAACAATACATCGCCAGATGTATTCCTCCACAGTGTTATTAAGCGAAAGAAATGTGAAAGGCATGTGCCTGACCATTACTGTCTTCTCCCTAACTTAAATGAATAAAATTGTAGAATTTTAAATGGATGAGTTATGACAATCATATTTTTTATGTCAGCAGATACCAAGCTTCATACATGATTCAAAAATACGGTACTTTTGTACTGTGTTATTTGGAAAAGAAAAAAGCACTAGACAGCATACGAAAGGTTGGATCCTAATCTCAGAGAGGTAAGGTGGTTGCTCCCTAGTCAAACAGCTCATTAGTTAAGGAGTTTTCCTGTAACTGTGCTCTGAAGTTTTCCTATAAATGTGCTATGAACTTTTACACAGTTTCAGTTTTTCAAAGACCTTACTATAATTTCATTTAGTCTATACATTGACAAAGCAATATTATAATCCCATTTCCAATTACTCATTATAAATGTATCAACTAAAACAGAGAAAGGTTAACAACTTTCCCAAAGTTGCAGAGTTATTAAGGGTCAGAGCTATAACTCAAATTCCTGACTTCAGTTAACCTCTAACTTTTCCATGATGTCACCTCTGAGACTGAACTGTGTGCCAGTTTATTTGGATTTCATATATTTTTAACCTTTTATCTCCTGTTTCAACTTTATAGTAATAGTGTTAAGAGGAAAAGAAAGACAAACACTCCCTCTTGTCCATTACTCATAACTGCTTCTACATTGGAAGAAGAAAACTGTGAGACCTTGGGTGGATGACTTCATATCTTTGAACTTCATTCTACTCCTTAGTAAAATAAAGAGGTTAGACAATAGTCTCTAAAGTTCTTACCAGATTTCAAATTCCGTAACTCTGTTTTATTTTTTTCTTACTTTTACTTTTTGTCTTCACCAGAACCACTTCTTTTTCCTAAATGTTTTCCTTTAACTTCTAGAATATATAACGAAATAATATAGATAAAAGTAGCTTAGTTTAAGAACAGGGGAGAAGAAAGCCAAACAGAGACATGATTGAAGGGCTCCAACAGTCCTATTATTTTTACTAAATGCTTACAGAATCAATAGTATATTCTATATTTGGAGAAGTTGGGAGTACAAATAATTATAGGTTAAAGTTATTCAATGCTTACCGTATACCCAATACTGCTGTGTCCATTAAATATTAACTCATTTAATCTTCTTAACAATTTTCTGAGGTATTAGTCTCAGTTTACAGCTGAAACACAGAGGTTAAGTAATTTTTCCAAATGAACAACTAGTGAATAATAGTATTAGGATATGATCTCAGATGATCTATCTCTAGGCACTAAGCTCTTACCCACTACACTACATGCATGGCCTTAAGGTGATCACCATATAACAGACAAGATTAAATTAACAAACAGCACACCAAAACCACAATACAAAGAATATACAAGTGCCATAGGTCTTGCAGGACACTGTATGTTTAATGGAAATTACTGGTTGTAGAATGCCTATTGTATGTCAGGACCTTTCCATGTATGTTAGGTGATTAGTTTCTTTGGTAAATAAGGAAATTAAGGCTCAGGAAATTACTTCTTCCTAAGTCGCAAAAGTAAACAGACAAGACCTCTACCTTAGGTCTGGGAAACTATATTCTTGATCCTATCCCATGCAATCTCTTGCATCCATCCTGTTATGGTGATCCTAAAGTCTTCCTACAGAATGAGATTGAGATGAACCCTGAAGAAAGAGTCGATTTTCTCAGATGAAGAAAGAGCTCAGAGTAGGGGAAAGCATTCCTGGAAGGAAGAATGGTTGTCCCATTTGCCTGGAATAAAGGCTCTGGGAAGGGTGAAGCAGGTTTGAAAAGACAATGAGGTGAAGTGTCTTAGATGCCACACTCAAATGTTGGTAGGCAAAAGTGAGCCAATAAAAATGTTTGAGCGGAGGAATACATTCCTTGGTTCTTCAGGGAAGACAGTTTTTCCTGGCCTGGGATCCAAAAGAAACTTCTTACCTTATGCAGAGAACATCAAGTTGCCAGGAGTGTCAAAGCAAATTCCCAAAGTAGATTTAATCCAACAAACACTCATGGAGTGCCAGGCATGGTGTTTTGTGTTAAATAATTTAACTTTAGAACAAAATTCAATGAAGGAAATTCTATAAAGGGCTAAATTAATATGGTCCAAGCATGCAGCCTTCCAATGGTCTGACAGTCGAAGTTTAGATTTTAAAGTTCTAAGAAAGGTAGCTGGACCACCTGTTCCTTTAACCACATCCTTAGATATTTTCTTTCAGAGGAACTTTTCACTTGGAACCAAAAACAAAGAGTTCAAGATTATATATTTTGATGAGCACCACGGTTTATGGTATTTTCTGCTGCATATCAAGTGCAGATTATGCCACATGCTTTGGAAATCAGACCAGCACTTACAAGTTGCCCATCACCACAACTGTTTAGCTTGACTATGGATATGGAAAACAAAACAAAAAAATAATCCTCATGAAAACAATATTTTTGGGTGGAGCACTCTTTAAGAGGAAACCAATAAAAAATATTACCTAGCCTTGAAGTCTGGGAAAATAACCACTTTTTCCTTCTAGATTGTCATTACCTGACCTACTAGCATGGAAAAAAGCTAATGCTCATTGCCTCCTCAACAATTTTTTTAAAGATTTATTTATTTATTTGAGAGAGAGAGAACAGGAGCTAGTACAGAGGTAAACGCTGGCCTGGATCTCACCACTCTGAGATCATGACCTGAGTCCAAGCCCAGAATCAGAAACTCAACCAATGGAGCCACCTAGGCGCCCCTCCTCCTCAACAAATTTAAAATTTGATTATGGCAACTTCCAGGTATATCAACTAAAATAAGATAATGAACAATGGGATGGAAATTTGGAATCTACAAAGAACACTTAAACCTCAAATCTTTACCACTATTTTTAAAGCATCTTGAAGCAGAAATAGGAAATCTCTTACTTCATTATATTTCAGTTTAGTTCTCTGACCTGAAGAAATCTATGAGCAGCTGACAGAGTTGCCTTATGCGTGCAAACATAAAAGTTTGCATAGGTATTATTATTATTTTTTTTTAAGTAAGTCCTACACCCAACGTGGGTCTAGAACTCAGGAGCAGGAGACCAAGAGTCACATGCTCTACGACTGAGCCAGCTGGGCCTCCTATGCAAAGCAATTAATTTTACTGTCAACTTAAAATCCTGGAAAAAGTGCTTCTGTCATTATCAGAGCTTGTAGAAAAAAAGGACTAATGTAATGCGTATTCTAACAACAAACACGGGATTGCAGCAACGCCTGTAAAGAGTTCAGAAAGCTTATCAAGAACTGTGACTTTTCTGCGCCACCTTGCGGCGGTGATACAACTACTACACGTAAAAGTTAAAGCTTTTCCTCTGCGGTGGTCAGTCCTCCAAACAGCCGCATTGCGGGAACCGGCCTCTACACAAAACGGCAGAAAATGGTGTCTTTCTTTGTAGCCAATGATGGGAAACACTGCTCTTTTCCCCACTTCCTCCCCTATTTCCTTTATTCCCTCATTCCAAATACTCGGGCCCGCCCACCCGCTGTCTTCCTAGGGCCGTTCCCACGTCTGAAACCCCTTCGCCTTCCGCACCATCAGGTCGCTCCCCCTTTCCCACCCGCAGCCCTTCCTCCGGGTCCTCGCAGCGCCTCCTCCCTCGCAGCACCTCCTCCGCACAAATGCCTGCGTTGAGAGCCCGCCCCCTGCCACCGGCAGCCAATGGCAGCGCGGCCCCGCCCCACCCCGCCCCTCCCGCCGCGTCCGGGAGGGCGAGCGGGATTTGGGCCTGGGCTGCGGGGCCGTGAGCCCCTGGCTCTTCCGCTGGGCTGCGGCCGGCGCTCCTCCAGGAGGCCTGCGACCCAGCCCGGTGGAAGCCATGGATTCGCAGGGGCTGAAGGTGAGCGGGCCGCGGGCCTGGACGCGAGCTGCCTTTGCGGGTGGCATGGGGCCGGGGAGCCTGGGGAGGGGCAGAATCCGCGAGAGCGTCCTTACCCTTCTGTGCTTTTGCTGCCCCAGTTCGCCAGGTGCCCCAGCGTGGCGTGTGGGCCTGTAGCCACATCACCTGGGCCACGTCCGTGGGCCCTGCTTTGAAATCTTTAGGTGCAGGGCAGCCCGCGCGCCAGGCTGCTAAGGAATTGCTGTTAGGGTGCTTATCCCACCCCGTTTGTGGTGTTTACTTTTACTTTGTATCCCGTTGGCTCAGAAAGCTTGGTCAATGAGTAACACCTACTGCGCCTCCCGGTGCGATTTTTAAGAACTTAATTAAGCTAGCAAGTGTCAGTAAACCGGTTGGACAGAAAGGAGCACGGAAAGATTATATGATAACAAAGACCTAGGCTTGGAAATGGAAGAGTCTTTATTTTGGGGTGATGGTCTTCCTTATCTGCCACTGATTCATCTATTAAGCAAATATTTTATGACGGACCACTTAAGAAGTGATCTAAAAACAGGGGCATGAGGCTTGAGAATTAGAAGTTTCTTTGTAGGATGATAGTCTTCTCCGTTCACTATTTCACTCCTTCAGCGATGGAGGGCTCACTGTGTGTCCACTAGAACCTGGAATAGTGATGAGCGGAACTGAACAGCCCCTTCCTTCACAGATTTTACAGTCTCATGCTGGACAAAAACCTTAAATTAACTCAATAAATATTTATTGAGTGCACGCTATTTTGCTGGCACTATTCTAAGCCTGAAGATAGTAAACCCTGCGATACTAAAACTAAGAAAAATGTACAATGTTAGGTAGTGGTAAGTGGATGAAGGACAATTTGGCAGTGAGAGGGAGTGCTGGAAGGTCTTTTGGTATTTTTTGCCTGAGCTACATTATTTTCTGAAACCTTTCCCCATCTCCTTATTTTTTTCCCCATCATTTTAATTTATCCTTTCCACTACCACCCAAATGAACTCTTTAATAAAAACACTTTCATGCTAAAATACAGTTATGTGATTCCTCATTACTTAGACTAGAGGAGCAAATCCAAGTCCTTAATATGAGCCCCTGCTAGACCCCACCTTTCTCTCCAATCTCCTCATCCTATAATCTGTGTCTTACTTAAGACTCTAAAACAGGGAATGGCAAAGTTTTCCTATAAAGGGTCAAATAGTACATTATCTTTGGTTTTTCAGGCCAGCGTGTCTCCATCATCTAACCTGCCATTTTGTAGCTTGAAAGCATTCATAGACATACTTAAACAAATGAGCACAGCTCTGTTCCAATAAAACTTTACTTATGGGCACTGAAATTTGAATGTCTTAAAATTTTCATGTATGAGTATTTTTTCTTTTTTTTTTTTTTCCCCTCAACTGTTTGAAAATGTACTAACCATTCTTAGTTTGCTGACCATACAAAGAGAGGCAGGAGGCCATAGTTCGCCAATCCTTGCTCTACAATATAGAATGGCTTTCAGTCCTCTCCATCCCCACCCCATCCTTATGTATCATTTCTGATTTCTTTTTTTTTTTTAAGATTTTATTTATTTATTCGACAGAGATAGAGACAGCCAGCGTGAGAGGGAACACAAGCAGGGGGAGTGGGAGAGGAAGAAGCAGGCTCATAGCGGAGGAGCCTGATGTGGGGCTCGATCCCATAACGCGGGGATCACTCCGTGAGCCGAAGGCAGACGCTTAACCACTGTGCTACCCAGGCGCCCCTCATTGCTTATTTCTTATGTCTCTTGTTGCAGTTGCCCTGACTGGCTAAGTCCTCTGTCTTCCTCAAGGATCTCAAAAGGGAAATAGGGAGAATGTGTATGTGTGGAGGGAGAGTGAAGAGTTCATGAGTCAAGAGGCAGTTCTGAACTCCCCTCGAAGAATCTTTCCCTTAATTTTGTTCTTCCATCCTCCCACATGGCAACCTCATTCTTGGACATCCCTAAAGCACTTTATAAGCTCTTTTCTTGCTTCCATTTACCATTTCCATTCTATTTGTTAGTCTTTAGATTCTAGTCTCAGTTGGAGAATTTAAGCTTTTCTGGGTCAGGAACCATATTTTACTCATCTTCACATTCACAGCATCTAGCCCAGTGCCTGGCAGTAGTAGGCAGTAAACGTTTGTTGGACTGAACAAACCAAGGAGTGATAAGATATGGAGAGTAGGAAGTAGACTAGAGAAACAGTAGAGCCTTAGTGACTAGTTAGAATTAGGGGGATTGGGCAAACTGGAAAGGAGGATGCCATGACTTGATTTCGGGCTTGGGTAGCAGGGGCAAATGGAAGGATGAATCTGGAGCTTAGATGAGAGGTCTTGGCTGGATACTGCATTTTTTATTTCATCAATGTATGGGGTTCAGAGGAACTTAATTTTTTTAGGAGTTTCACGGTATAATGTTATAACTAATCCTCACAATGATCTGTAAATAATTAACAGTGTTTTACAAATGAGCAAACTAAGGTGCTGTAAGATGAACCAGAAATTTAAAAACAGGTCTTTTCACCTTTAAATACGTGCCCTTTTTATGATACCTTTCAGGAGGGTTACAAGTGCTTAAATGTTGAACAGGAAGTCCTTAGTTGTGGCAAATGAAGAGGTCATCTGCGATCTTAGGGAAGGGCACTGGAGTAAAACTGCACTTTACTGAGGTGTGCTGTGGGGGGCACGGGAGCTAGAGAGCAGTAACCACAAGGAGGAAAGAGGAGGGAAAGTTACGGAGAATATTTGCCTAACTGCTCTAGAGAAGCAGGTGGACTGTAGCCCTCCAGAAACAGCAGATTGTAAAAACAGAGCAGTGTAGACACTCGTATTTCAATCCTGTCAATCGCTGCTTCATCCTTATTTCTTGCCCCTGTTGTACCAGCTGCAGAGTCAGAGTAGCTGAGTATGAGATGACCCACATTGGCTAAGGGAGGTGAATCAGGTGTATCACAGCGATAGTGAATCTGGCTTCCCTCTTTGATTAGGTTAGTAACTAAGGCTTACGTATGATCCTGAGAAAAAGGTGTAAAGCATAGACCCAATTAACCAGAACTTAGTAACTCCCTATATTAGTTTTCTGCCATGTAAATCTAAATAATACAGTTTTGAAAGGAGTTTGAAGATAGTTATTTCCATTGAAAAACAGTTTATTTAGAGCACTTGTTCTTACAGTCATTTGTTGCAGGACTCAGAAAACAAGACAACATTTGACAATTGCTGAATTCAATTTGTCATTACTTTGTAATGCTATAAAAACAAAAGAGTTTTTTTTTTTTTAAAAGAATCCAGTGATCTGGCAATGGAAGGCTCTTATTCCTGTTTTTTGTCTGTTTTCCCATTTTCTAAAACCTTTAAGAAAATGTGGGCAAAGGAAAGAGGAAAGTAGCCTAATTTCAGTATTGTTAACAAATAATTTAGAAAAAGAAGACTGAAATTATTTAAAAACATTGAGTTTTTTCAAAAAATTTGTGTTCATTGTGTTTTGCATTCCTTACTGTTAAGTGCTAGCCTTTAATAATATTTTCAGGAACTTGGAAGAAAAAAAAATCATATTACCTAATTTTAGATTATTCAAGATTTTAGATTAATATCTGTTTCTTACAGTGGGTCAGGACAGCAAAATCTCTTTTAACGTTTAGTCCTTATTTCCTTTTAGACTTTGATTAATTACTATTGTCAAGAGAAATATTTCCATCATGTATTACTTACTGCCAGTGAAGGAGTTAAGAGGTATGGCAATGACCCAGTGTTCAGGTTTTATCATGCCTATGGTACATTAATGGAAGGTACGTGCTAATTATCAAACATGTTCCATATATTTTAAATTCTTGTTTTGTACTATGAACAATTTGTCACATTATAATTTTGATTTTCAGGTAAAACTCAAGAAGCTCTTCGTGAATTTGAGGCTATTAAAAATAAGCAAGATGTGTCACTTTGCTCTCTAATTGCACTGATATATGCCCATAAAATGAGTCCTAATCCAGGTATAGTATTTAAGTATAACGCTTAGGACAATTTTTTCTACTCAATTCATTTTCATTTTTCTCAATTACCATTGCACTTAGTCTGATAATACTGTATTATAATTTTCTGTAGATACTGTTGTATTAATTGTTTTATCTTCCTGACAAGGTTATAAATTTATCAAGCACAAAAAAATGTGTCTATGTCCCTTTCATGTTCCTTTATCTTATGACAGAAGTTTCATTAATATCTAGGCATCATTTGAATTAATATCAAGTTGAATGTTTATTAGCAATTTTTAAGCAGAGGACAGCCCAAAAGAGGTATATACATAAATGGCTCTGCGTCAGCCAACTCTATAGCTTGTTATGTGCAAATCAGAGCTACATGCAATTTATCTCTTCCGCTGTATGTTAAGCTTCTTAAAGGCCTGTACACATCCCCACAGGGTTGCTAGCTCTTGGAAGATACTCAGTAAATTTTTATCTGGTGGTAGATTGGGAAATATAGGTAGATTGTAAAGAGAACTTTATGCATAAACCAGCAATTAAAATTGTGTGACCTGTCAATATATGGTGGATCTTAATGGTGGAAGCATATCATAATTATAAGTAGTAAAGAGGAAATAATATTGTATTCTTTTATATACATTCAGTAACAGCTAATAACATTATAAATATAGATCATGTTTCAAATAATTGGACAATAATCAGATGTCACAGAATGTTTTTTTAATATTAGAAGATTTCTTTCCTAAGCAAAGTATCACATACCTCTTTCACCCCACATGCACTTGCACAGATCAACAAAAAGCTATTTAGAACATTGATATGTTTAACAAGTAAACAAATCTAATGACGAGGTGCTTACTTTCTGCAAGGGACTATGTCAAATATAGTTAGAGAATACAAAAGAATTGTAAAAAGTGATCCCTGACATCAAGTTTATAGTCTAGTGAAGAAAAGAAAATGTAAAACCCACAAAGGTTAAATTCTAATGTTACTATTAAATAAAATTGTGAGAAAACAAATGAGTCCATAATTAATTGAAAATGATATGTACTGTTAATCCATAGGAGAAGGCTGTGGAGGTTTTGTGGAAGATGAGGCCTTAATCTGGTCTTTGAAGGACAAGTAGGATTTGAATATAAAGCATATTTGTTAGACAGGCTAAATCGATGGGCAAATATGTGGAAGTGGTTCAGGATTAGGTTCTTGTATGGGTCTCGTGCCAGCAGGAGTGTGTTAGGTGGAGAAGAGAATTTGCATAGAGAGATATAGCCAGTAAATCTAAAAAAAAAGAAAAATAGTACAAAATATTTTCCTCTTAGAATCAAGTTTTCATTAAATTTGTTATTCTCAAGGGTGTTGGTTCTGTTGGGAAATGTGATTTCCAGGACACTAAAAAGATGGAGGCAGAAATACTGTTTATAACACCTGAGTACTGACTCTACTTTCTACCGTAGCTGATTCTGAGTGGGCTTAAGCTCAGGAGGGACCCAGATGTCCATCAGTATTGTCTAGGAAGGCCCTTGATTGTTCATGTACCTTCTTCCTAATGCTGATGTAAGCCCTGATTATAAAAGGACTGTCGTGCATTAAGAACTTGAGCTGATATCTGGCTAGAGCCAGCTTTGTGCACATGGTGTCACAGCTAACAGATGCCCCCACTTGGGACTTGATGGACATTTGGCAGGAAAGTTCAAATCCCACCCCTGCCCTGATGAGTTCTCTTTCTATATCATGACTACTTAATGAAAATTTATGAAGGTGTTCAAGTGGGTGTGTTGGAGGGTCTTCTTGCCAAGAAACTGGTAGCCTTCCAGAAATAATTTTGTTTCATGAACTCATAAAGTTGTTCCTTGAGGTTCCACATGTAAGTTTACATTGGTACCATTAGAGATAAAAGGAAGAGATAATTCCGTTTTCTGGATGGCCATTTCCAGAAGGGTCGTTGGTTAGAATCACAGCCTACAACTTTGACATTTCTTGTAACTTACCGCATAGCTGATCCATATTCTGATTCAATTCAGGATTTGGATTGACACTGGTGTCCTAAGCACACACGTAATAGATTTAATGGTTAAAGTTATTAGAGGTAGACCATCTTTTTAAGGGAGCCACCGAGCAGTTGGTATTAAACCATGTAAATAATAGTAATTATATTACCTTTTACTGGTCTATGACAACAGCCAGGAATGTTTGCATATTTTAGAATTGTATTAGAGAGTTGGGTAATTTGAGTGCTAGTCTTGGCTTTGCCCTAATAATTTTAGAATGATTACTAATTTTTTCAAGTCTTTATTTAGCCTGTTGATCTTGAGAATGACATAAACTATAGAATTGTAGTATACGTTACAGTGGTCATTAACCACATGTGGCTGCTGAGTACTTGAAATGTATCTAGTTTGAAAAACTGAATTTTAAGATAAACTTCTAATTAAATTTAAATTTAAAACTGATACTTGATTCAATTATTTAAAAAGTTATGTTTGGAACAGTGAATATATGAATCTGCTGTTTTCAGCTATAAATTTTATGGAATCTAAGTACAAATCAAGTATTTTTTTATTAAAGATTTTTTTTTTTTATTGAGAGAGAGAGAGAGCATGAGCAGGATGGGGAGGAGGGGCAGAGAGAGAGAAGCAGACTCCCTGCTGAGCAGGGTGCCTGACATAGGGCTCCATCCTAGGACCCTGAGATCATAACCTGAACTGAAGGCGGATGATTATTGGACCAAGCCACCCAGTCACTCCAAATCGAGTATTCTTTTTTTTTTTAATTTTTTTTTTAAAGATTTTATTTATTTATTTGACAGACAGCCAGCGAGAGAGGGAACACAAGCAGAGGGAATGGGAGAGGAAGAAGTGGGCTTCCAGCGGAGGAGCCTGACACACAAAGGCAGACACTTAACGACTGCGCCACCCAGGCGCTCCAAATCGAGTATTCTTGAAGAAAATTTAGCATGATAATTGAGATATACTTTGTATAAGATACATATCAGATTTTAAAACTTTAATAATAAAAATAGTATCTCAATTTTCATGTCAATTTTGTGTTGGAATGATAACTCAGATATATTAGGTTAAATAAAATATATTATTGAAATCAATTTTACTTGTTTCTTTTTACTTCTTTGATGTGGTGATTAGGAAATCTTAAATTACAAACGCGGCTTGTATTTTATTTCTATTACACAGTGGTGCTCTAGAGAGAAGAACTATATTCTGTGCTCTGTTAATTGACCCCTTATGAACACTTGATCTAGAATTTAATTTTCATTTAATGCCTTTTTGCCCTCCTAGATAGAGAAGCTATTCTGGAATCGGATGCCAGAGTGAAGGAGCAACGTAAAGGAGCTGGGCCGAAAGCTTTGTACCATGCAGGCTTGTTTCTATGGCATGTTGGCCGTCATGACAAGGCGAGAGAATATATTGACAGAATGATCAAAGTGTCAAATGGCAGTAAAGAGGTAGCTGGGTTTCTTATTTTGAAACAGATACATTTCTAAGAGAAGCCTGTATTTTCAGTAGTATTCCTTGTTATTCTACTCTATTCTCATTTTAGAAATAACAACTTTATTTTAATATTTTATTATTTTGTAAAATTGTGGTTGTCTAAGGTTGTTTATTTTTATGCTGTTTATTAACTCTTGAAAAGATCTGTCTCTGGTTCCTTTCCTCCCTTATCTCTTTCCTTTCCTCTCACTTTCCTTATTGAACTCTAGAGTCAAAGCACCGATATTTGCATTGTTAATAATACAAAGATCAGGAATAAATAAATTTTATTTACATGGATGGATCAGTCTAGTAGTGTCGTAGAGCACATGCCCAGCTGATATTATGAGAACATTTATATGTGGTACAAGAGACATGTGGTTAAAGTATAAAATAATAGTTAACAGTTATTGCTTACTTACTTTGTGCTAGGCACTATTCTAAGGATTTAAGGAGAGATTGCGTTTATAAATGTTAGGAGATGAGGAAGAATTTCTTGAAGGAGGTAGCATTTGAGCTGAAACCTGAAAGATGGATACAGTTTCCAAATGCAAAGTTGATGGAAGAGGGAAGCAGATACTCCCAAGGTGGGAAATAATAAATGGAAATAAGAAAAACAAGGCAATGTGCTGGTTCTGGGTACAGTGAAGCTCACATTTAACAGAAACACTGGGTGCATAGTTAAAAAGGGTGGGAAAAAAAGCTTACAGAGGTGGACTGGGACAAAGTGAAGGGCCTTGACAGATAGGTACACATCTTTATATCTAATTTGATAGGCATGGAGAGGTCATTGAGGTTTTTAATCATGGCAGTGGTATTATTAGAGTGCAAATTCACAAAACTGATTTAATGATGGTTTATAGGATGAGCTTGCCTGGGGAGAAACTAGAGTGCAGCCCCCAAAATGGTAGTACATGCTTTCTGGCAGAAGGTTTTGAGAGACTACACTAAAATATTGTACCATGGGTATGAATTTGAGAATTGCTAAATATGCACAAGTCCTGTCAACTGATTATAAATGGCCAGGGCAAGATTTTGAGGTGTCAGATATCAAGGATGTCTCTCTGAGGTCTTCAGCCTGGACAGTTCGGAGACTGGTTAACATGAATAGAGAATGTTGGGATGAGAAGGTAATCTTGAAGGGGTAATATATTTGGTTCTAGACATGTTGTGTTTCCATTTCTGGTGAAACAGTGAGCTGGAGATAGGCTGGAAAGGGTTTGAAAACAGTTTTACTGAACACTTTTATTATTCATAACATTTTTTGACAGTGGGATTTTTTGGTTACTAATTCCAAAAAAGGACATTAGGTTTACCTCTTTCATCAACATTTATTTCTTTCATTTCCAATAAAATGGAAGTATGATTAGAATTTTTCATTCTGCAGGGACAGGTTTTGAAAGCATGGCTTGATATCACAAGAGGAAAAGAATCTTATACTAAAAAAGCACTAAGATATTTTGAAGAGGGATTACAAGATGGAAATGATATTTTTGCTCTGCTGGGTAAGGTGAGTTGGAGTTAGGGTAAATAAATCATGTTTTAAAAATTTTTCATAATATTTGAAACCCAACAAAACCGAGTAGCTCAAAAGAGATAATAATTGTCATGTTACTTTCATCAGCTCTCAATTACAGGAGGGACTTGGATTTTATTTGAATAGGACAGTGAACAACAAACTAGAGAAATGTCTTCCCTACCAAATTCCTGAATCTTGATTGGTTTTAATTGCTTTTGTTGGTGGTGGTGATTCCTACATTATTTACTCACTAAACATTTATCGTTTGTCTAATATGTGCAAGATATCACTCTAGATACCAGGGATACCCTGAAGCAAAATAAAATTTCTTGCTTTTATGGAACTTACACTCTATTTTTGGAGACAGACAATAAAATAAATAAGTAAATTATGTAGTGTATTAGAAGGTGATAAGTGCAATGGAAAAATAAATAAATCAGGTAAAGGGGGAAATACAGAACTGGGTTATGAATTTGTAGGTTTAAATGATGTGGTCAGAGAAAGTGACATATGAACAAAGACTTATACAGGAGGTGGGAGTCGAAGCTCTGTGGGCTCCTGCAGGAAAGTATTACAAACAGAGGGGATAACAAGTTGAAATACCTTAAGGCATGTTCAAGGCATTGCTGGGAGGCCAGGAGATGAAAGTGGAATGAGCAAAGCGGAGGGTAGAAGTGGAGGCTAGAGGAAAAAAAGGTGGGTGTGGAGGGAATGAGGAAAGGCAGGGCTGATTGTATAAAGCCTTTGGCTTTTAATTTGAACCAGATAGATAGGCAGCCAATGAAAAGAGAAACACTATGACCTGACTTACGTTGTGAAGGATGAGCACATAATTGGCAGTCATTAGAAATCATTGGTGGATAGAGATGTATATAATTCGGGCCCTTTCTTCAGTTCCATCGATGCCTTCGGAATGCCTTAAACTTTTTCAAATATTTGATTTAGCAACAGAAAATTAAATTTAGGGGCGCCTGGGTGGCACAGCGGTTAAACGTCTGCGTTCGGCTCAGGGCGTGATCCTGGCGTTGTGGGATCGAGCCCCACATCAGGCTCTTCCACTATGAGCCTGCTTCTTCCTCTCCCACCTCCCCTGCTTGTGTTCCCTCTCTCGCTGGCTGTCTCTATCTCTGTCGAATAAATAAATAAAATCTTTAAAAAAAAAATTAAATTTATATGTTAGGAAAACAGCTTGTTAGATAGCAGTAATTTGGGGGGATAAAAAAGGAGAGGATTATTAGTGTCTTGGCTGTTGTTAATGTCCCCTCATCGCTCTTGTCTATTGCTGTGGCTTGTTCAGATATTTGCCTCTGGTACAACTAGCATTCCAGCTGATTGGAGTCAAGTTTTACCTAATGGCACTCCCAGAGGAATTGAGTATGTATCAAGGTTTTAAAAAGTTTTTCTTGATCATTTCTCCTCCGCCCTATTCCTTGGAGAAAAGCTAGTTGATAATCTCCTAAGGTTGGGGCTATTTCAGGTGTTAATATAGTTTAGGAGGGATTTACCTTTTTTCCTCCAATACTTAAGACTGGCTTAAATTCTATTTCTGATACAACCCATCCCAATTGTGTATTTGTTTTTCAGTTAATTCAATAGAGGATATTTGCATTAGCCTAATTCCAACTTGGAATGATGTGAACCAAACACATAGCAAACTTAGTTTCATTTAATATGTGTGTAGCATCATATGGGAGGTGACGGTCTAAGGAACATTTTTTACATTACCAGCTATTTAGGCAGATTCTAAAGAATTTATGTGTAATTTGAAAAAATTCTCTGCATTAATCTTTCTCAGCTATTCAGAAATTTTAATAATAATTTATTTTGACATAGTGACATCTTTGGATGGTTCTCAGGCTTTCCTTTAATTATATGGGAATATAATTATATGGAAATATACATGAAAATACAATCTCAAACCAATTTTAGGATTATATTGCATCTTTTGAGACTGAATGCTCATTTTGAACTGAGATATATTCCAGGACTAAATTTATTCCTAAAGGAGATTTCGAAGCAAATTTTTAAAAATCTGGTATGTGATAAATATGCGTCATATTTTTTCTTAAAGCACTAACACTGTAGCTTTATTTTTTCTGCCTCTGAAAGTAATACATAGACATTGTGAAAAATACTCACAATTCAGTAATATCTGAATTAAGAGTAAATATCACCATTACAGATAACCAGTTAAACTATTGTACTATAAATGACATCTCTTCATGTCAGTAAATATGGATCTACAAATCCACATAGCCACCTAAAATTTGATTAAATAGATAGGCTATAATTTAATCCTGTATGGACATATTGGATTATTTTTATTTTTTCCATTATATATATTAGAAATCTGCCATAAGTATAATCTTTTTTTTTTTTGTGGTCTTATTCAATTATTTCCTTAAGATGCTTCCTAGAATTGAAAATGTTGAGCTAGAAGGAGTTGTTTGAACTTTATTTTGCTTATTCTTTAAGTCTTATCTTCTTTAGCTGAAAGTAATTTTTTTTTAAAAAAAAGATACAGAATCTCTTTATTTTAGATGCTATTTGCAAATATCCTGGAAATATTTTATTCTAAAAGATAGTTTTTCTGTTCTAATTATTTAAATTAGGGTTTTTTATAACTTACATAAAGTATTTTTATTGTTCTATGATGTTTTAAAATTTTTGTTTTGTTAAAAACTTGTTTTGTATTTCTCATTATAAAAATGATAACTGTTCCTTACAGAAAAGTCAGAAAACAAAAAATAGAAAATGTTAAACACTAGTATTCTCCCTATTCCAGGATAACTGTTGTGAGAACCTCAGTTATATGATCATAGTTTTGATGTTATGTTTTGTTCTCCCGTTAGGCACAATGCCTTGAGATGCGCCAGAATTATTCGGGTGCTCTGGAGACTGTGAACCAGATAATAGTGAACTTTCCAAGTTTCCTTCCTGCTTTCGTAAAGAAAATGAAACTACAACTTGCCTTACAGGATTGGGACCAGACTGTTGAAACAGCACAGCGGTTAAGTAAAAAAAGATAATATAATTACCTTTGGATCTGGTTATAATTTCCAGAAAAAAAAAAAATCTGTGTTTTTTTATCATATTTTAAATTTGATTTTTTCAAACAATATAGAATTGAAGAACTTGACATTGCATTGTTTTTAAAAACTGAATTTATTGATTTACATAAATATCTGAATAGCTGTTTTAAGACACTCTTTTATGCAAATGTCCCTGCCCTTGTGAAGCTTATATTCAAATGAGAGGAAGCATATAATAAGCAGAAGAAATAAGAGGGTATGGAGTGTGTTAGAGAGTTATTAAGTGCTATGGAGAAAAGATAAAGCCGGAAAGTGAAGTAGGGAGTTGGGGGAAGAGGGGTTTAATTTTATGGGATGGCCAGGGAAGGCCTCAGTGAGCAGATGGCATTTGAACTAAGAGAGAAAGCTGTGCAGATATCTGGAAGAAGGCTTTGCAGAAGGAAGGAAAAACAAGTGTGAAGACCTTGAGGCAAAAGTTTGTGTCATATTTTTAAGGAGTGGGAGGGGATAAAATGACCGGACAGTGAAGTCCCAGCAGAAGGTGGAGCAGGAGAGCCAGGATGTGAATGGTCTTGGTCATCTTAAGGACTTGGATTTTTCTTCTGACATGTGAAGGCATTGGAGGATTCCTTTTCTCCTTCCACCCCTCCTCTTTTTCCTTCTTTCTCCCTCCACCTGCCTCCCACTTCTCCCAACTCTTTTTTTTTTTTTTGGTGTGTAAGTTAAAGAAACCAGTTTTTTATCCTGTAGGTTTTCCATAAGAATTTTATTGATTGCATGCCATATGCTGTATAACTTGTGGCTATCCTCTGAATTTCCTATAAATAGGTACTGGATATAGAGGCTTGGTTACATTCATGTTTTATTTATTTAATTTATTTATTTTGCAATTACTTCATAAGTGGTGATGTGTTCTTTCATCTAAGAGACATAATCTTTGCTTGTCTTTTAACATAACATCAAAACTATGATCATATATACTGAGGTTCTCACAACAGATTTTTTTTTTTTTGAGAGAGGTAATAGAGGCAAGGGCAGAGGGAGAGAGAGAATCCCAAGCAGGCTCCACACCTGATGTGGAGCTTGATCTCACAGCCCCGAGACCATGACCTGAGCTAAAATCAAGAACTAGACATTAACTGACTGAGCCAGCTGGGTGCCCCATTAGCAGAAATTTGTGCTCAGTACCTGGGTGTTGTCGGATTACAATATGATTATATAATTCTTTCTTCATTTCTTAGCTGGAGTACTATAAAAAAAAGCAAAACAAAAACCTCATCTGCTGGTGGTTATCTGGTGTTATAGTTTATATAAGAAAAATTGGATAAATGCTGGAGTCTTTTATTTCTGGGTTTCAGGAAACCAAAAAAATTTTTTAAATTCCCTGGCATCCTGCAATGGTGACTGATTAGTAGTTTGGATTTGTTTATATGACATGGATTAAACTTGTGTGTTTCTAACCATTTTGGTTATTATGATTGCTCAAATTGTCTCATCTTCGACTGTTAGGAGCCTCTTCAAGTTAGTTCTTAGGTCCTTTTCATATGATCCCAGTAGTCTTTGATAGTTTCCTTGCTATTTGGTGTATAGCAAGGTATACTAGGGTCATTTTGTGTACTTACTGCCCCAAACAGGTATTAGCCATTGTGGAATGCAATCTAATCCCTTCTAGTGGGAAATGATATTTGGAGGCCACAGTTTGGGCATTAGTAACTCTGTGATGTTTATATTTTTCTAGATTTCCAGGCACTGTGAGTGAGAGGGTACCAATATAATATGTCAAAAGTATATTTGAGGGGATATGTGTAAAAAATAGACTTGTTATGTAGTTTTTAAACTTGATTTTTCTTTTTTTTTTAAAGATTTATTAGAGAGAGAAAGAGAGAGTACACACGAGTGGTGGGGAGGGACAGAGGGAGAGAGAAACTCAAGCACACTCAGTGCTGAGCATGGAGCCCGATGCAGGGCTTGATCTCACGACCCTGAAATCACTACCTGAGCTGAAACCAAGAGTGTGTCACCGAGGTGCCCCTAAACTTGATTTTTCTTTAGCTTAGTACTTTGTGCATATTCTTTTATATCCATTCACACAGATATACATAATTCTTCTTTAGCAATCAAAACATCTATAAAGTAACCAGTTTATTTTTTCTCACCGATAGACATTTAGGCCTATACACACACAAACACACACCCCCCCCCTTTATACACATATAGATGTATTTCTGGAGGATGGTTTCCCAAATGAGGAATTACTGAGTTAAAGGGAATCATATTTGTTAGGGTAGGCTAAGATCCTATTGAAAATAGATCTAAACACTTAGAATTTTTCTTGTGATATGTAACTGTTCTGAGTGGGTCTAAATCTTGGTCAGGCAGCCTTCTTCTACGCCTTCCTTAAGGGACCTAGTCCCTTTCAGTCTTGCAACTCTGCCTTGTCCTAAAACCTCATGATATTGGTATCCAGAAAGAGAGGGCGGAGGAGTCATTCCACTTTTCTTAAAAGCCCAAGCTCAGAAGTGGCATACATTGCTTTGTCTCCCATAGGCCACGTCTAATTGCAAAGGTGGCAGGAACATGTAGGCTAGTTGTGTGCCCAAGCAAACGAGGAGAGGGTGGATTCGAGGAGACGGATTGGTCTCTGCCTCGCCTATGCACGTGTGAAATTTTGGAAGGCACTACCAAATTGTTGTCCTCAGAAGTTATACTATTTTGTACTCCCATCAGTAGTCTGTGGAATGCCCCCTCTCCCATCCTTATCATTTCTGGCTATTATCGGTGTGGTGTTTTTTGTTTTTGTGTTTAACAATCAGAATAAAAGTGGTAGAATCGGGTAGAATAAAATCATTTTTATTTTCATTTCTTCGAGTATGTTGAGAGTGAGCATCTTTTTAATACTAAAAGCTATTTTTTCCCCCTGTATACTGACGGGTACTTTTCTTTCTTTCTTTCTTTTTTTTTTTTTTTTTTTAAACTGGGCCTATTCTTTCCTATATTTCTAATGGATTTTTATATTTTGGGGGGCAAGTTCTCCATCATTTGTCTTTTTCGATAGTTTTCTTGGCTCTTCTCTTGTAATTGACTGTCAGAATTAACTTATCAAGTTAAAAAAAAAAAAGAAACCTTATAAGATTTTGGTTTGAATTGCATTAAATCTACAGATTATTTGGGGAAAAAATTTTTTTAACCAAAAATGAGTATTATCATGCGGCAGCTCTTGCAGCATAGCAAACAACTACAGATCTCAGGGCATATGATGAGAAGCATTCATTTCTCACTTTGGTAGGGATCATCTGACCTCTACCAGGCTTGTTGGTGATCTGCTTCAAATTTTAGATCCAGCTGGCTGGGTGTAGCACCTCACTGCAATTTGGTCTCTGGTCAGCTCTAAGAGTGTTCTTCTCTGGGCTCAAGCCAGAGAGCAGCTGCTACCCAGGAAGCTCTTCTCATGATGATAGCAGAGGTGCAAGGGGACAGGCAGAAATATTCAATGCCTCTGAAACTTTGGGGTGGCACACTGCCACTCCTATTCACATTACATTGACCAATATAAGGAAAATGTCCAAGTCCGTAGCCAAGAAGCAGTAAAGTACATGTCAGCGTTTATGGGAGGAACTGCTCACTTTCATGGCGGAAAGCATGTATTAATGGAAATTGTGAAGATTGAAGCTAGTAATTCAATGTAGCACACCATTCATGATAAGAAACTTAGTGTGTTAGTTACCCCATTTGTTCACTTTCTTTTTCAAATGTCCTTGAATAAAGTTTAGGAATTTATATAGCTTTTGCATATTTTTTACTGTTTATTGCCTTTTTTGGGAAAGGGGAGTGGTTTCTATTACTAATATGATATTTTTTCATAATATTTTCTGATTTGTTTTTATCACATAGGAATCTGTTTTAATGTTGTGAATTACAGTAACAAATGTTTAACCCATCTTTTCATTCATGAAATTCTTGTAATAAATCTTCCTGGTCAAGGTGAATTATTCTTTTTTTTTTTGAAAGGGAGAGGGTGGTGGGTGGAGGGAGAGAGAGAATCTTAAGCAGGCACTACACCCTACTCAGAGCCTGATGTGGGTTGATCTCACAACCCTGAGATCATGACCTGAGCCAAAATCAAGAGTCAAACACTTAACCAACTGAGCCTCCAGGTGCCCCAAATTATTCTCTTTTAATATACTTTTGGATATGGTTAACTAATACTTAATATTTAAGATTGCTGAAGAATTTAAAGAGACTGATAAAATCTATTCATATATTTTTTAAACATATTAAAGATTAAGATTCAAAGATTTTTTTAGCTTAAATAATGAGATTGATTTTCATAAAGGATATATTATTTTACTAATTAAAATTCTTCTTTAGACAGTGGAATAGTCAGACCAGCAAACCGCCTTTTCAAACCCTCAAATAAAAGAAAGCACGTTAAGTTTATTTCAACATTAAGTGAAATGTTTTTCTGCAGGTTAATACTTCAAGATAATCAAAATGTGGAAGCACTAAGAATCCTGGCTCTTTACTATTTGTGTAGGGAGGGGGACATAGAGAAGGTAAGTTTTATTATACTACTTAAGTTTCCTGTATTAAAAAATATGTCATTACATACACATATGCCTGTACATTAGAGCCTTGAAGAGCTCTTTCAGAATGTATGCCATGGTAGTTTTTACTTGATTCCTAGAAATACACTTTGTTGAGCTTCTTATAGCAACTAATAAAGCAAAAGTACTGAATAGTTAAAATACCTTGAAAATTCCTTAAATCGTTAATTACAGTATATGTGGTTTTCTACATAAAACTCGCATATAGTAATATGCATGATTAATGTAACTGGTGATGCTAGGTATGGAAGAATGTATATGCAAATATAATTCTTAGTTTTTTGGTTTTTTTTTTTTTTTTTGCAGTTTAAGTTTGCATAATTTAAATGGGCTTAGGATGACATCCCATTGGACCTTATAATTAGATTATGTTTCTCTAGCAATGAGCACATTGATTATGTACTGGGTTATAGAATGCCAAAATCTAGTCTGAAGCAAACAGTATTATAAAATAGTATTATAGCAAGTAGTAGATTTGAGTTGTGTTTAGTCTGGTGAAATTGTTAAATGTGACAGCAACTAATAAGTTCTTCAGTAAATACCAGAGGAATTTTACTAGGGGCAACTCTTCAGTAAATTTTCCAGGTATTGAAATTACTTATAGTATATTAATGATTTTTCTGTTCTAGAGAATATTTTAAGTGTAAGCTAGACTATATAGGTAATCCAAAATCCGATGTCATATAATATTAATGTTCATAATTGTATGTTATTATTCATATCTCATGTGTGTCATGAACTAATTATTAGAGACGGAGCTTGGCATATATAACTAATCGAACATTATGGGTATCTTTACCCACCCAGAGGTTCCATTCAATAACAAATGTTTTAAAAACACATTTTTTTTTAAGATTTATTTAAGTCATTTCCATATCCAATGAGGGACTCAAACTCATGACCCTGAGGTCAAGAGTTGCATGCTCTCTAACTGAGCCAGCCAGGGACCCCTAAAGAACACATTTTAAAGCTCAATTCTTTATTCATAATTCTTGAGCTTTTTAAAAGAACTTTTAATACATTTCACAACATAGAAGATTTCACTCGACGAGAGGGAATTTGTAAAAGCAAAGATTTTTTTAATGTTTATTAGTGTATATGTCATGTATTCTTTTTTTCTTAGTTTATTTTAAAATTATCCTGATACTTTTGTTTTAGGCTGCCACCAAGCTGGAAAGCTTAGAGAATGCATTGGATGCCATGGAACCACAGAACGCTCAACTTTTTTATAAGATCACAGTAGCCTTCAGCAGAACTGTAAGAGCGCCTGCTATGGAACAGAGCTCTGTTATCTGTGGCTGGGAATATAAAATAAGTCACAAAGGTTGAGGCATCAAAGAGCATACGGCCTAGAATGAAAATGCTATATGTATATAAATATGGGATGCACTCCTAAGGAAGTCTGTTCAGAGGAGATATGATTTCCAACCATAAGAAGGCATCATGGACGCTTCATGGAAGTAGCCCTTGTGGAGCCTTTAAGGATAGGGAAGTGGGAAATGCCAAAGGCAGTGGGAAGTCATTTATTAATCAGACCATAGGATTTATAACTAGGGTTATTCTTTATTTTGTTTTTTGAAACTACAGTTGACCCTTGAACAACACAGGTTTGAACTGAATCCACTTAATGCTGATGTGTTCGATCAATACAGTATTGTAAATGTATTTTCCTTATAATTTTCTTATCTCTAACTTTTTTCAGAATATATAAATACAAAATATGTGTTAATAGACTGTTTACGTTATCAGGAAGGTGTGGTCAGTAGTAGGCTATTAATAGTTACGTGTTTGGGAAATTAAAAATTATATGCAGATTTTCAGCTGTGGGGGAGAGGCAGGGGAGGGTGTGGGTGACAGCACACTCACCCCTGCGTTATTCAAGGGTCAATTGTATTTGAAAAACAGTTTTGACATGGGTAAGAGACAATTTTGGTGGGGGAAATGGCTGGGATCTTTTTTTTTTTTTTTTAAGAATAGTAAAGAACTATTTTTATTACAACATCCACTAAGAAGAAGATAATCAGGAATGGAATAGAAAAATACTGCAGAATCTCAAAATCAATACAAGGAATGAGAGGATTGAAAAGTTCTTAATTAAACTAGGGAAAAAAAACAAGGAAAAAGGTATACACAGTAGGTGAAATAGTAGATAAAAATATTGAAAGAAAAAATCAAGGATCTTAATTATTAAAAGACATGAAGAAACTGAATTATTTTGTTAAAAAACAGATTGTCAGGTTGTGTGAAATTTAGATGGAAAAAATATGTGCTATTACAAAAGTTTGAGTTAAGGAAGATATTTACCTTTTTTATTTACTTTATTGCCAGATAATTTATTTTGATTAGTTTTTAAATAAGCTTACAAAAATTCAAGCAGTTTAGTATTTTACTCTTAAAAGTTATTATGTTAGAACATTACATACTTACTTTAGCAGAGTTTCCATTTCTTGAAATATTTTTGAAGCTTTTTTAACAAAGATTCTAATGCGTGATCTTTTAAAACATTCTCCCTGGTGGCATACCTTCTCCTTAAAGGGAAAGCAAATCCTTGTCCTAAGTTTNAAGTTCTAAAAAATATACTTGTATAGCAACATCATTAGAGTATACTTTCTAAGAAGCTGTTGTTTAAAATAGCTCATTAGGATTTTAAGTTTTACTTGGATATAAACTCTTGTACTGTCTGGATATTAAATAGAGAAGTTTTATTTTTCTTTGATTATTAAATACTTTTTTTATTTTATTTCTATGAAGTACAAATAATTTGTATCTTTGTATTCTATTTCTATGAATTTTATTTTTCTTTGAAGTACAAGTAATTTGTATCTTTGTATTCTATTTCTATGAATTTTATTATTCTTTGATTTTTAAATACTTTTTTTTTCCATTCTATTTCTATGAAGTACGAATAATTTGTATCTTAGGAAAAAATAATCCTCCCACCTGAGTAGAAATGTTTGACTTTCTAGTCAAAAATTTCTTTGTTCTTTTTAGTGTGGGCGAAGTCAACTCATTCTTCAAAAAATTCAGACATTACTTGAAAGAGCTTTTAGTTTAACCCCTCAGCAATCAGAAATTGCTACAGAACTTGGATACCAAATGATTCTACAAGGAAAAGTTAAAGAGGCATTGAAGTGGTATAAGACCGCCATGACACTTGATGAAACTAGTGTCCCTGCACTAATTGGTATGACAGCTGTTTCTACATGTTCCTCAGACAGATGCAAGTGATACTTCCTTTTTTAATACCTTCTGTTAAAGCAGAAAAAAATTTATGTTGTGGTTTTCTAAAATTAAACTGTCCTCCGTTATCTACCATAGAAAAAAACCATAAATCTTTAAAAATGAAGTTTTTATTTCTTTTTTTTTTTTAAGATTTTTTATTTATTTATTTGACAGAGAGAGACAGCGAGAGAGGGAACACAAGCAAGGAGAGTGGGAGAGGGAGAATCGGACTTCCCGCCAAGCAGGGAGCCCGATGCGGGGCTCGATCCCAGAACTCTGGGATCATGACCTAAGCTGAAGGCAGACACTTAATGGCTGAGCCACCCAGCACCCCTGAAGTTTTTATTTCTTAATATCTTGAGAGAATAGATTTTTATGAGGTAGTTCCTATAAATTCGGAATTTCTTAGTAACTGATTTTATTTGGGTACAAAGCTGCCCATTTTCTTTTCTTTTTTAAAAAAAATCTGAAGTAGTATTTCCTTAGTGTATTATACTTTATTATAATATATTAATACTTTAATATATTGTGGAGGGAAAATCGGTTCTATTAATGTTTGTGTTAGCTTGAAGTGTACATGCCTGAATTGATGTGGACTTTGACTCTCTTTGTCCTGTTTGGTTTTAGGATTTATCCGATGCCAGTTAATTGAAGGGCAGTTGCAGGATGCGGAACAGCAGCTGGAGTTCCTTAGGGAAATTCAGCAGTCTATTGGAAAGTCCGCGGTACCGTGTCTTATGTTATCAGATGGTAGATCCTAGCTACTGTTTAGAAAATATGAGATTTTAAATTTTAGTAATAATAATGGCTTTCAGGACCAATTTACACTAATTTTAATATGTAATTGCATTTACTAACTTACCTCCACAGAGAATTAGACTTTAATATTCTTGTATAAGATTCTAAAAGTTTATCCAAGCTAATACTTAAATTTGAACAGATAACGCACATAAATAGCACATCATAAACATTTGAAATCTAAGTAGAAATAAATGGCTTTACAACTGAATGGGATAATTAATGACAACTACTTAATTTCTAGGAATTAACCTATTTACATGCAATTCTTGCTATGAAGAAAAATAAACAAGAAGAAGTTATTAATTTGTTAAACGATGTTCTGGACACTCATCTTTCGCAGTTAGAAGATTTACCACTTGGCATACAGTATTTTGAGAACTTAAATCCTGATTTCTTGCTGGAAATTATTACAGAATATCTGAATTTCTGTCCAATGCAAGTAAGTAATTCTGAGACTTATTTTCAACAAAAATATTTTCAACATCACTTACATGATATTTTATAAAATGTGCTAATAAATTGTCTTTCACATGTTAGATTATGTCAGCATTTTACAGTGGTAGTATTTGTATCTGTATTAGTTGAAATCGTTTTAAATCAGAATATTTATACCAGTGACTGCTATCAAATAATAAATGTATTCATTTATAAATATTCACTTCTAGTTCTAAAATCTTAAAATCATCAGTTTAGAAGAAATACTATAAGTCATTTAATTCAGACATGCATGTGATATTTGAGTTTACTCCACAACATCCACATTAAGTGCCCATCTAACCCCTGGGTGCATTCAAAAATACAGTTCTTACTGTACGACTATGACTATTAGACTGTATTTCCTATGTTGTTAGACTCAGCTTTGTGTTAAAAAAAAGAACTCACCCATTTCCTGGTCCGCCTCCTGCTCTCTGGAGTGGCAGAGAGCAAGTCCAGTTACTTCGCCAAAGCAAGGATTATTCCTCTTCGCCAAAGCAAGTCCAGTTACTTCGCCAAAGCAAGGATTATTCCTTCGCCAAAGCAAGGATTATTCCTCTAGACCTTTGGATTCTAGAAATTAGTTTTCATGTTCCCCCTAAACAATTCCAGGTTTTTAGTCATTAATTTTTTGTACGACATAGTTGTCAGGCTGTGAGCCTGAGGATGGCCTTTAGTTAGTTAGCAAGCTCTCAGTAAGCTCACTATTCCATATATGGCTTAGGCCTTGGCAGATCCTCTTCTCCCTAGTTCTGGGTGTTCCTCCAGCTTTCTTTTGTGAATCTTATTCTATTATGACCCCTATTGAATTAATAGTTAACCAAAGTCCTTAGACCTATTATTCACTGTAACTGAGGACCCACGTGTAGACTGTATCTATGAAATTTTGTCTCCTCAGATTCATCTCATAATTCCAGATTGCCATATTCTTTTCGATCCTGATTGTCATCTATTTTATACGGATTTTTACTGTCATCCGTTATCTGCCTTATCTACGTCTGAGTAGAACTGAAGATGGAACCTTTTATTGTATTCTCAGTTCTTTCCAAATTTATGTAGATTCATTAGTCAGCACTCCTTTTTATTACAGACAGTAAGCAGATGACTTAACATTACAATCTCAGCTCACGATTCAGCACAGGAAAATCATAAGAGGGAGTATCAGATACTTCACTGCTAAAAAGCATAGTTCGTAGCATTCTTCCTGATTTACAGCTTCCTTGTGTTGAGAAGATGAGGGTAATGAGTTTCTTTCGGGAAGCCATGCTGCTGTTCTTATCACCACATCCTTTTCCAGACTTTCATAATCTGTTTTAAATTAACCCTTCTTAACTATAGAGAACAAACTTGAGGGTTGCTGGACTGGAGGTGGGTGGGGGATGTCTAAATGGGTGATGGGGATTAAAGAGGGCAGTTGTTATCATGAGCACTGGGTGTTATATGTAAGTGACGAATCACTAAATTCTATACCTGAAACCATATTGGAGTGTATATTAACTAACTAGAATTTAAATAAAAACTTCAAAAGAAAGAAAAATAAATTAACCCTTCCCAATAACACCTAGGATTGATTCCAGTCTCCCCTGTCATGATCTGTTTTCAGTTGCTTAGAGTTGGAATGCATTTTTCAGTACTTGTGCAGTATTCAGAATTCACTCAACAGATGCTTGTAGGGTACCCAGGGCTCCGCTTGGAGCTGGGAAGGTGGCTGTGTAACAATAAACCACAGTCTTTGCCCTCTTGAAGTCTATGTAACTAGCAGGAGGAGACAGATAATATAATCAAGTCAATTATGTAATAGAAAATAACAGAATAGGGTGGGGTGGTAATTTTGGGTAAGATGGTCTGGTTAGGCCTCATTGAGATGGTAGAAGTTGAACAAAAACTTGAAGTGTTCATGTGGAAACGTGGTATAGACTGTCTCAGGCACAGGAAGAGTTGTGGGACACAGGAGACTAATGTGACCGGGATGGAGTGAGGAGGAGGTCACAGCAGAGGATACCAGACCACACAGGGCCTTAGAGGTTGTGGTCACTCCCCCGGCGTCAACTCTGAGTACAGTGGGGAGCCAGCAGAGGGTTTCTAGCATGATCTGACTCAACAGTTTAAAAGGATTTCTCTGGCAGCTATGCTAAGAATTAATTGTAGGTGGAGCAAGAAATATTGTGTTAAGTGATAATTGTGTCCCTAGTCCACGACATTCTGTGTTCCTGCAATATAACCTACATATAACCTTTGTCAGCATGATAGCACCTAATTAGCACTTACAATGCTGTTTTCATGGGGGAAATATCAGAAAGACAGACTTGTCTGTCTTTCTCTGTTCCTTGCCCCTTTTATATAGTTTTTTTTTTAAATCAAACAGATGTTATCTTAGAGATTGTCCACATATGATTAACTCTGAAAGTGTTTACAGTAAAAATAATGGTGGTTCTCTAATAAATAATAATTTTTTCAGTAAGTAATTCTTAGCAGATGGCAAAGAACCTTAACGTCACTATATCACCTATACTTTCACTGTTTTCAAGTGAAAAAATACTTTTAAAGAATTTATTCTGTATTCATTACTGTTTCAAAATGCGTAAAATTCCAGTCTTCAAGGCACATAAAGACCCTAGCCCTATAAAAAAAGCAAAACAAAATATGAAACTAGTATGGAATTGTATAGGATAATATAGAATGCTAAATTTTATTACACAGATTATAAGTACTGTAGAAATTTAAAGAAGTTGAGGTGTTCTAGGCACTAATGGTCATATTTTGAAATTCCTTTTGAAATTTTTGTGCATTTTTTTGTGCTGCAAGGTAGCAAAGAGATGTGGCACTTTTCTTGTCAGTAGCAATGTCTCGTGGTAGAAGTGATTGTCAGTAAGAGACCATACTCTAACTAAGAATATATATTTGTGGGATGTCGGTGGACGATGGGAAGATTATTTTTCAAATAAAGGAAGCAGCATCAGTAGGGCAAAGCAGGGAGAATGAACATTTGACGATTAAATTCTAATATCACATTTGTAGCTTGTGAGTGGGTAACCATTGGATAAAGTTTGATTGGGTAGACAGCCATTAAAACAATAAATGCTCTAGTACAGTTTTAGTTATCATATTCACTGTGTATTAATAAAAAGAAAAAAACCAAACCTTTGAGGACCTTCAGCATGCCAGGCAGAAGAGCAGAAAATGTGAAGGTAGGAGACATTTGGTGTAGTACACACGAGTGTGTACTACCTCTACTAGGGAAAAAAGGAATTTTCAGAAACTGATCTTACAGTGCTCTAGGGGGCAGTGCAAGTTACTGAGCTGAATAAATCACAAGGCAGGTCTAGAATTAGAATTCACATTTCCTGGACTCTCAATTCCAGCAAGAAATTCTGCCTCTCAGTTATCTTTCCTTTGAACATGTTATCTTCACAGTTTTTGAACAAATACACTCCTTTTGTGTTATCAAATCAGTAATTGTGTAATAATTTCGTAACTATTTTGGTGAATAAAAGATATTATTTACATGGTCTGTTCATAAATCCCAGGGAGATAAATTAGTATTAGTCACATTATGGTAAAGATATGCAAAAGTAGAATAACAGAAATTTTGGAAAAATACATAGTTTTGCTAGTTATACTAACATTTAATATGTGTGTTCACTTTTAACTAAATACTAAAATAAACTTATAAAATGATATGCTAATTTGTTTTGTTTAGCCTGCAAGTCTTGGGCAACCTCTTTCTCCACTTCTCAGACGTTGTACCTCAATCCTGGAGACTATAGTAAGAACTGTACCAGGTCTTCTGCAAGCTGTCTTCCTAATAGCAAAAGTGAAATATTTATCAGGTAGAATATACCTTAAAAACTTAAAATAACCTTTTTATTCTGATGTTGACAAAAGCAAGGGTAAATAAACTAACTACTCCACATATATGGAGAATAGTCACATAGAATGCATTTTACTTGTACCCAAATAATCTTAATCCAAAATAAAATTGCATAATATTCTTTACTATTTAATTCTTTAAAAATTACTGTAAACTCTTGTTGGTCAAGTGAATTGTTGAGAAAATGCAGTTGTACCATTTACAAAAAAGTCCGTCAGATACTTAGATGGCAATAAGAATTTATAGTCTTTAGTCCATAACTATTGACTCATTGGCATAGCCAGATGCAAGGTTTACCAGGTTTGGGGCTTTATGAAGTGTATAGATTAATTGCTGTTTAGTTTTTGTGATTATGTATAGCTAAAAAAAATAACCCCAGATATAAAACCTTAGTTTTTTAGGACACAAACAGGTGTGTGACTGTATACATAATAGACAAACCTTTGGGGCTTATATTTATGTATCTTTTCTAGATGAATGCCATGCAAAGTAAATTAAGTTTGTAAAATCATAAGGGGTAGAAACCAACTTAGAGGTATCATCCTAAACAATTATTTCTTATATATAATGGAGAGAGTTAGAAGATTGACTTTGCTAATTTTTTGGACCTCAATTTTAACTGTTAAAAAAAAACAACAACAACTAAATGATTTCAAAAGCTTGTGTCTCTAAAGTACTCTACATGTAAAAAGTGGCTGTATAATACCTTCTTCTGGTTAAGTTCTTTTGAGCCACATGATATCTCCACTTTCCTCTCAGTTGAAATGATACTATCTACTAGGTAATTAAACTGGGACTTCGAGTTCTGTGATTAATTTATTAGACACTTATTATTTTGAAAATTGATAAAAATCAGTCTCAATATAGTAATTCTTAATTGCAAAAGTCTCTAGAAATGAAAGTCTTATATATTGACCCCATTTTTAAAAACAGCAGTCTTAAATCATTTGAAATAGTGCTGCTATATGTCCAAATAGCAGTATCCTGATAAATTGCCAACTGCAGTTACTTCTAACCTTAGAACTACCCAGAGTTGGACCAGACTTCACAGGTTAAGGGCACAGACACAAGCCACAAGCTCCGGGTTTGCCAAGGCCACCTGAACTTCTAACTAGCTGGCTACAACTTCAGGGTTTCTATGACCCCTCAGGTTCAAATTCACTAGAACAACTTCTAGAATTCAGAAAATCGTTATACTTACTACTAAAGTTTTAGTATAGCAAAAGGATACTAATCCAAACCAGCAAAAGGGAGAGATGCGCAGGGCAAAGGTCTGGGAGGGTTCCAAATGTGAAGCTGCCATCTTTCACCATCTGTAGGGTCAATACACATCAACTTCCCAACACATGTATGTATGACAGTACATAGAGAGCATCAACAACCAGGGAAGCTCACCCAAGTTTAGAGTTTCTGTTAGAGTTTCATTATATAGGCATACACTGAACCATTGGGCATGTGATTGAACTTTCTCTCCAGGGTGCTGCTCCCCAGTTCAGGTAGATAACACGTAGTTCAAAGCCCCAGTTCTCTGCATGGTTGGTCTTTCTGGCATGGCTCGTTCCCATTGAATCATATTCTCAGCATAAACTATCTAGGGCTTACCGTTCACCTTCTCACTTACATAGATGGTCAAAGCCAACCTCAAACAACAAAGAGACTCCTCTCACTCAGGAAATTCCAAGATTTTAAGACTCTCTCCCAGGAACCTGGGACAAAAGCCAGCCAAATTCTACATTACATAGGACCCTAACAAAGACATCCATGCAGGACAGAAATGTCTTTCATTTTTCCCTTAAGGGAAATTGGGCCGCTCTTAGATAAAAATGTGATATTGTTGTGTTCTTTGTTTATATGGCTATTTTCCAGAACAGTGATTACCCATTTCTCATTTGTAAATATTTAGTGACCTTCTAAATACTAACCATGCATCTTTCTCCCCTCATCACCCTTAAAAGAAACAAAGATTCTGATCTCAGTTATTCATATAGTCCTCATATTCTTCAGTCTCTTATTTGTAAACCCTGTTTCTTTTCCTATGTCCTTGCTCCCTTAGCAGTAACCTTCAGGTTATCTCCTTAATCCTTTTCCTCCTTAAAGAACATAGGGGTGGTAATTTGCACACCAGTTTATTATACTTAACCTTCCCATTTCCTGTTTCCTTTTCTGCCTGTTCAGTTCTTGAGTGTTAGATTGTATCACAACAATAAATTATCCTATATTATTTATTATGTTTGATGGTTGATCAACAAATTTTGATACTATGTTTAGTATGTTTTTATGTAGCCTCAGCCCTTTACTTGTTTATTAATCCTCTGTCTCTAAGAAAACCGTTTTCTGTTTCAATGGATTCTGTCATTGGTAGCTTGGGCCTTTGGGAACTGGAAGCTCTAATTGTAAGCCTTTTTGGTCTGTTGAGGTAACAGGTAAGTTTAAGGAGCGTAATGGAACAGAGAGTAATTTAGGGTCTGTTCCTCCCCGATCCTCCTAGCAAGGTTGAATGGGGAACTGGGCTCCTGTGAGATGGCTTTAAGCGGATTGCTGTGGGTTATATCACTAGAAAGTTCTTCTGGGACCTACAGTTTATACTCTTCCTTCATTGAAGAGCCTTTTTCTACCCCATCTGCCAGCCTGAGCCTAACAGATTCCACCATTCCTGTCACTTTAATTTTGATCATTTCTTCTATCTAATACTCCTAGATGTACAGAGGATGTGTGTCCAAAACATTGGCTATTACACTTAGCATTTAAAGGCATATTAAATCAATAGCTTCTGTTTCTGAATGTCTTTTTTTGGTTATTTTATATACAGTGGTAAAATTTCTGGCCAAGGATGATTATAAGACTATATCCTCTTTGTTGATATAAATGACAGTACAGAATTCTAGCTATTTAAATGTCTGTGTTTTGCAAAATTTACTGTAATGAAATTTCAAGTAAAATGTTTTGTTTTTTTTTTTTAAAGATTTTATTTATTTATTCAACAGAGATAGAGACAGCCAGTGAGAAAGGGAACACAAGCAGGGGGAGTGGGAGAGGAAGAAGCAGGCTCATAGCGGAGGAGCCTGATGTGGGGCTCGATCCCATAACGCCGGGATCACGCCCTGAGCCGAAGGCAGACGCTTAACCGCTGTGCCACCCAGGCGCCCCACAAGTAAAAAGTTTTTTGATAAGGAAAATAAAGGCACATTTGTAGTCCTCTCAGAAGTAGCAATGGTGATTGACTCTGATCCTTTCACAGCTTTCCCTGGGTTGCTCCTTATGGCTGGCCTGACTTACAGGTATATTCTTTCATGAAGACTAGAAAGGGGCTACCTGGGGCAGGTAGGCGTGGAACTATCCATAAATTCATGTTGTTCTTCTTTCTCACAACTCTGTCTCTTATCCATTTGAATTCTAATGCTTTGTTTCTCTTATTAGGTGACATTGAAGCAACTTATAATAACCTGCAGCATTGCCTAGAACACAACCCTTCTTATGCAGATGCTCATCTCCTGATAGCTCAGGTTTATTTGTCTCAGGAAAAATTCAAATTGTGTTCGCAGTCACTTGAACTTTGTCTGAGCTATAATTTTAAGGTAAGTATTCCAGATTCAGGTGGATAAAACATAGCACCTTTCTTGAACTTTTAGCGAGTGTTTACATAGTCACCTGTTTTGTATTTTTGCCTATAATGTTTTGCCAATAAATTTATTTTTAATGGAAAAAAGTTTGGATTCACAAGTAATGGGAGAAAAAGTGGAGGCAGCCGTGGTGTAATTAAAAAACTGTATGGACTTGGAGACAGAAGACCTGGGGGTCAGTGTCTGGTTTTCCCACTTCTCTCTCTCTGAACCTGTTTTCTTCTCTATAAAACTCATATAATAACATCCTACAGTTATAGTGGGCATTACATGCAGTAATGGATGTATATAAAAACAATTATAAACTATAGAGCATTATGCCAAATACTTTTATGTGTAAGAATTCTATTTTATTGTTTGTTTCTTTTTTGGATTGTGGGTTTTAATAACTTTAGAGTCATCATCAAAGAACACCTGGTCATTTTGAAAGTTCGTATGTGGTTTGAGGATATAAACACACTAGATTTCTATCCAGGATATCCTGTGTTACATCCCATAACCCTAAGCATTAGGGAAAAATCATAGGTTCAGGGCTTCCTGAACTACCTGGAGTCATAGAGAAGCTCCTCAGACTTTTGCTTTGGTTCACAGGGTCTTAAACCCTATTATGTAAGGACCCTTCAGTGGACTGGAGAATTCAGGGTTTGTTCAGGGTTTGCAGAAGACAGTGCCTGCTTCTTTGGTCAGTAGTTCTCAAGACTAGTGGTGCATTACCACCCCAGTGCCAGTACCCCATCCCAATGAATCGAAATCTCTTGAGAGAAGAACAGAAGCATGAGTACTTGCACAGAGCCCCCAGGAAAATGTGATGCCTAGCTCAGGCTTACAGCCATAGCCTTAAGGATGATTGGAGCCTTGCTAGACGTTAGGTGGCTGCCCCATCACCTCATTCTGGATCATCTCCTTCCTTTGACTGCTTCTTCGATCTTTTTGTCATTTTCTTATTTTTTCTGTATACACCTTTGGTAGCCAAAATAAAGATAGAAGCTTCATAACTGTGCGTTTCAGAGTAGTATCAAAGGGTAAAACCAAGTTTGACTAAAGTGTTCTGAGCTTTTAATCTTAAAATTAAAAAATAAAAGGGAAAAACTGTTTTTAGAAATCTAATGACTTGATGTCAGCACTAGAAGTCCCAGATAAATTCCTTTCCTAAAAACTAAATTTCCTAGAATGTATTTGCTAGCCTTCTAAGCTTTTTTTGTATTTTCTCTTCTGTCATGGTAGAAGCCTTTAATCACCTTGCTTGTCATCCAGGAGGATGCTAGGTAGTGACATGTTGCCTGAATTTGAGTTAACACAATAAATGATCAGAAAGTTAATCAAAGGACAGAAATAGACCTCATGTATGCAATCACAGGTGACTGTCCTCAGAGATTCTGTCATTTTAATGTTTGGTGGATTGTAAATTATGTGTTGGCATTGTAAGCACTCCAAGGAAGTATTTCTGAATATTATTTTTTTCAGGTGAGAGAATACCCTTTATATCATTTGATAAAAGCTCAGTCACAAAAGAAAATGGGAGAAATAGCAGAAGCAATTAAAACTCTACATATGGCAATGAGTTTACCAGGAATGAGGAGAATTGGAGCTTCTGCGAAGTCAAAATACAGAAAAACCGAAGTTGACGCAAACCATCGTTTATCAATCTTTCTTGAGTTGGTAGAGGTTCACCGCTTAAATGGAGAACAGGTAAGTCAAGTTTTAATTCAATGGTTCAGCTCTGAACTTTGTTAGACAAGTGTATATATAAGGAAATGAAAAAACTGAAATTATTTTCTTGCTCAACTGGTCAAGTTTAGAAAATTTATTTCTCATTACTTTGAACCAAATCATATCCTTTCTGCAAGCCCCTGAAGTTAAACATAATTTGCAGCTGGATGACCTTAGGTATCAGTGTACTTTCGTTAGCTACCAGGCAGTATAGTAATATATGTATAATATAATACAAGTAATAATATAAATTACTATACCATGAAATGTATTAATGTAATATAATGAATATAGTAATATAATGTTCAGTGACCTTGGCTACCATGAAAGGTAATAATATAACATGGTTATCATTCTGTGAACTCCTGAAAGTAGTCACACACACGCACACACGTGTCCACACACACACAAGTACAACCGGAATCAAATGGAAGTACCAACCTCAAATTCTAATGGTTGAGAAAATGAAAGAACCACTTGATGAATACAGCTTTGGTAAATTCATAGGACGATCATAAAATCAAATACTTAAAATAATACCTATAATAAATAGAAAGCAAGCAAGTGTGCACTTTTGAGAGAAGAGTTAAAGTCTTGTAGAAAATGAGGAACTTAACATCATTTATATCTGTTTTTCAGATTGCAACAGTTGCCCATCAGTTATTTTCATTTTTTAGTAGAAATTAAGAAGGCTGTGTCTAGATACGTGCCAAATCTCAAAATAATTTCTGTTTCAGAAATTAGGTTAATACATTAACCTAAATATATATTTAAGAAGAACCAATTCTGCATAGATAGTTGATTCCAAAATGTACTATTTTTTTTCACATGTTAACATCTCTGAAATCAGAATGTCTTATCTCTCAAGTTGAGATGAATCCTAAAATAAATGACATTTTAGATTCATTGAGGTACGAATTTGGAACTGAGGTAATGTATTCAGCTGAGGCATAACAGAGATGAGGTCCTGGCATAGGGAATAAAGTAATCTGCGAGTTAACGAAGAGCCATTTGGTGCAGGCGAGGATTGTGGACTGGATCCCATCAAGGAGGCAGTAATGAGCATGGCTAAGAGTTTAGGCTCCCGGGTCAGGCTGCCTGAGTTTGGGTTCATAGTCTGTCATTTGTTAACTCTCCGGATTTCACTTTTCTCCCTGCAACGTGGGGATAATGATAGTAACTACCTCAGAGGATTTCTATGAGAATTAAAAGTGTGCATATGATGCTGGGTGCAAAGTAAATGCTTAGTAAATTGCAGTAGCAGCAGCTCTCATGTAGCAACCGCCATTGTCCTAGTCATGAAAACACTTTTCACCCAACAGCTATTTATACAGTCACCTGAATTTGATCTCTGAGTTTAGTTTTAAATTTTTGTACTTTCAAAAAATCTGTCAGTATTTCGTGAAGATCCTAACTATGCTAGCATTTACTGTTCATTCTGGATTAGGAGACAGTCTTCATTTCTAATGTAATTTGTTGAATATTTTGAAAGAGTCTTATTTTAACTTCATCTTTACAGCACGAGGCAGCAAAAGTTTTACAAGATGCCATCCATGAATTTTCTGGAACGTCTGAAGAATTACGTGTTACCATTGCTAACGCAGACCTAGCTCTAGCCCAAGGAGATGTGGAACGTGCTCTAAGCATGCTTCGGAATGTCACAGCTGAGCAGCCTTATTTCATCGAGGCCAAAGAGAAAATGGCAGATATTTATCTGAAGTGCAGAAAAGAGAAAATGTTATATATTACTTGTTACAGGTAAATGGTTATTTCAACCCATTGTATTTTGACACACTTACTTCTCAAAATTAATCCCCAAATTTCTTTTTTTTCTTTCTTTTAACTGCTTTATGGTCTAGACCCTTTCCCCCAACCATAATCACGATAACAAAGTAACTCACTCTCCCTAAGACATAGACCATAGTGATTATGATTATTTCAACCCGTGGCTTACTCTAGAGTCTTAGCTGTCCTCCTTCATTAGATGTGATTTCTAGACCTTCAGTCTTCCTGTTTGGGATGGACAAGAGCAACAGTTACATGTATTCTAATAGCTTAAGAAAGCTGTGTAATGTAACAATTCGGGCCATTTTTAATGCTCAGCATAATAGCTCTAGCAATAGACACCACACCAAGGTATGGATTACAGAGTTCCCTTGGTGAAAGGCCAGGGACTTTAAAGATTATATCATACACTGGTGCCCTTAGGAGTTATTGGGATACACACATTCATGCACGTGTGTGTGCATGTGTATACACACAGACATATACACACACGGGTTGCTCCTACTTTTCTCCCCAAACAAAAAGATAAACATACAAGCACACATGTTATGTGAGAGAAAATCAACAGTTTTATCTGTTGAGACCATAGCAACATGTTGATGAGTTCAGTCATTGGTTCATCTATATTACGTAAATATCCAAACTCGGAGCACTGTTCAGGTTCTTTGTAGGTGCGGAGTGATTCAGAGAAACTGAGCAGCATCCCCTGTATAGACGGAGGAACCGGAGGTCCTAGATTGTATTTCCTATGACATTTCCAAAAGATCAGCACTAACTGTCATGTCTCATGATGGGACAATATTTTAGAATAGGGCTGCTTTGTTTTGGATGCTGTATAATATCGTAGTTAAAATCATAGGCTTTATTTCAGGCGAATCTGACATATTAGTTGTAGACTTCAGTTCTTCAGCATCTACAGAATTATACTTTCAAATAGTTTTTGGACCGCTTGAATGAGAAACCATACGTTGCAATAGCATCACGTCATATTTTTGTGCCTTCACTCCCACATCATTTCAGAATTAAAGATAACAAAACCTATTTCTGCATAATGAGAATTGGTATGTTTACTGTCTGCCAGTACTCTTATTACCTGCATTTCAGGAAATGGAAAGATTGAATGAAAAAAAAAAAGGTTGATCTAGCATAAACAATCTGGGTGTGGGTATGGGTGGGTTGTTTCTTCTTTTACAGTGTTACACTGTTGGAAATGTAGAAGGTACTCTGAAGGCAGTTGGTTAATTGAAATAAGTGAGCTTACCTTTTATTTAGTTGGTTTAGAAGAAGGTGTTTGTATTCAGTATACTAAACAGAGTTGGTCTGATTTCTAGAGAAATTGCTGAGAGAATGCCCAGCCCTCGTTCTTTTCTTCTCCTTGGTGATGCATACATGAATATACAAGAGGTAAAGCTTCTGATGCTACTGAACTCAGATTTTTTTTAAAAAAACGGTAAAACTCTTTCTTGTGTTTGGCTTCATATTCTCTTAAAAGGAACTTTTAAATGTTATTTAATATTTGACAATCCAGTCATCACAGTAAAAAGGAGATAGCTATTAAAATAAAAAAGTTGCTTTCAAATTGAGATCCAGTAACTCAGCACTGTTATTTGAAACAGAGCTGGGACCAGAAGCAAGTTAAGAGTCTCTCTGAAGTGGAAGAAGGAAGAGAGCTACTGGCCAAAATCGTGTTTACTAATGAGTTAAACTTAACACTAGTGACTGTCACCTCTCTGACATTGTTAAGGTTTCTAGACTTAAGTACGTGCTTATTAGTCTCACCGAGTGACTACTCCAGGTGTAGAGCATAATTATAGAAGTGTTGCCCTCTAATGGGATCCAGCTAAGCTGTTTCTTCATTGCTTATTTTTTGTACCTGCCAACATTAGCCCGAAGAAGCCATAGTAGCGTATGAACAAGCTTTAAATCAGAATCCCAAAGATGGCACACTGGCATGCAAAATTGGGAAGGCACTTGTCAAAACTCACAACTATTTGAAGGTAAGTACTTTATCTTTTTGAAATTTGTCTATTGGATTAAATGTTTCAAGCCCTGCTCTATGAGAAGTCTTTAGCAAGCACTCTTTCTAGCTTGATGGTTGTAAACTCCAAATTTATATTCACAAAACTGGAATTTATGTTAAGGACTTTCTCAGTGTCTCTTCATCACTGCATTTTGCAAAGACTGGACCCTAAAGTTTCCTTCTGGCTTCGTCTTGCATCTAAACCCTGCAACCAATCAATTGCGATTAAGTTGCTGTGGTTACATCTTTTTCATTATATGACAAAGCATAATAGGTGTCCTTTCTGTTAACCAGTTTTGGTAAGCTGTGTGCTTTTTTTTTTTTTCCTCCCTCTAGTAGGGATAATGGATTTTCCTTTAGTTGTTATATTCTTGTTCTGTTCCTGGTAACTACTGAACATATATACAACCACTAGCAGAGTATTTGCATTCCCTGAAGTTTACTGGCCTCAAATAAAACTGGTAAAAACAGTTTCACCAAGCACGTTTCGTTAGCTGCTTTCCATAAGAAATGCTAGTTGCCTTGTCTGATGTTTGATTGTCTAAGAAAAATGGCATTTTTAACTGATAGGCAGGTATATGCCTAAGCTTCTCCTAGGTTATTTCCAATTTATATATGCTTTAAGTCTGTAATATATAAAATATATACGCTTAACACCATTCTCATTGCCTTATTTTCCTAACTAAAACACATTTGTTTAGGCAATCACTTACTATGAAGCTGCTCTGAAAAGTGGACAACAAAATTATCTTTGCTATGACCTGGCTGAGCTTTTATTAAAATTGAAATGGTATGACAAAGCAGAAAAAGTTCTTCAGCATGCTCTAGCTCATGAACCTGGTATGAAAGTCTTTCTGATTTGAAAAAAAAAAAGTATAACATAACCTGATATGTCTAATCTGTTTTATTTTTATATTATATAAATGTTTATTTGTATCCTCAGTATTATATATGTGAGGTTGATTATTTCATTTGTGAGCATGTCACTCTACTAAAATAAGATATTGGAATAATAGATTTATGAAACAGCTAGTTGTGTTATAGAGAGATACTTTACTTTCCAAAATGATATAAAGGGAGTTTCCTTTACATTACAACTACATGATGTTTTTACACATAAAGTAAACATTTTTATAATCTTTACTCCTAAGTTTTTTTAAAAAATTCAACACTCTAAAAGAATATAATATGTAAGTCTCCAAAATCTCCTGTGAATTCTACTTGCCCTGTTCTTAAACTACCTCCCTAGAAGTAACCATTTTTGTGTTTTAGTGTATATGTAAACATGTAAGTGTAATAAGCATAATTTTTCTTTTCGATTGGATTGTTCTTCCCATCCTGTGATTTTTTTTTCACAGACAGCATGTGCCAGATATATTTTGATGTTAGTTCGTTCATATGATTCTAATGGCCTCATAATATTCTATAACTCCATAGTTTTTTGTTTTTATAACTTCGTAGTTTTTTTAAACTTTTCTTCAGTTATTGGGCATTTAGTTGGCTTTCCATTCTTTTGATATTAATAAACTACGTTACAGTAAATATCCTTGTATCTCATTCGTTGGTATACACTTGCTTCTAAATGTGATATCGTATGGAAACTGGCCAAATTACAAATTTGGTAGCTTTCTCCTGTGATCAAAGAAATGACCCATTTCTGTTGTATTAGTTACCTTTCATCATCCCTACTAACTCCAACTCACCAGTCAGGTTCCATCTCTGAGGAAGCACAGTGGATGTCATGTGTTCATGATTACATTGTTTCTAGAAACAAGTTCTGAAAAATTGGTCTTCTCAGACCCTTCTGGCCCACTTTGAACTACAGAGAGGATACTGACACAGTGATCTCAAATAAACTCTTTGCTTCCTCCCTCCTTCCCCCCCCCAAAAAAAAAACACTACATGCATTGAAAACATAACTGGATACTATAAATTGCCTTCTTATAATTTGTACAAATTTGCTTTTTAAAGATCTTTATTTTAAATTAAAATCTAGAGCTTACTCATTGCCAAAATTTAAAGATTACAGAAGTGAACGCAAGTTGTGTTCTCCCACTCTTTAGAGAAAACCACGTTTACCTTGTGTATCATCCTAATTAGTGTCCCCACCATGCCTCTTTGTCTCTCTCTCATATTACATTCCACATTTTTCCTATCAAGATGGGATCATATTACACTGCACATCTGCAGTAGGCATTTTTCACTTAGTAGCTTCTGTCCATGTTGGTAAACGTAGCTCTTCTTTATTTTCTTTAGCATGGGTATTCTATATGATGATATAATTTATTTGATAAGTCCCTATTGATAGACATTTAGATTAAAGAAAAGTTGGAGACAGTACTGAGACCGGGTTCTTGTTTATATACCTCTCTGTGCTTCCCAGAATTGAGTCATGCCTCATGGTTCTTTTTTAAGGCCAAAAATGTCCCATCATTGTGTAGTATTAATCAGAGGGGGGGGGAACATTTTAATTTGCATTTCTTTGATGATTGATAAGGCTAGGCATCACTTTATGTCTGTAGATGACATTTTCTTCTGGGATGTTTTTGTTCATATCCTTTGTCTTTGACCCTGAACCTCTGATTCATCATCTGTCACCTGTTATTTGCAGATGTTTTCTCCCAGCCTATCCCTTTTTTTATTTTTCAATTAAATTTGTTTATCATTTCCTTGGTCGAATAGAATATTTAATTATTATATACACTAGTCTTTTCTTTTTTTTGAGTCCTGAATTTCCTATCATGCTCAGAAAAACTTCCCTTATCCTAACATTGTAAAAATATTCTTTTGTATATTTCTGGAATTTTTATAGAACTTTGATCTATGTGCTTTAATCCACATACAGTTTTTATTATATAGTTTTCCACATAGAGAACAATTTTATTTCAGTGCCGTTTATTGAGATGTAACCTTTACCACTTGATAAACTTATTTATATGTATGACTGATTCTGGGAATCTTCATTTTCTTGCCCTGAGTTATTTTGCTTTTGCCAGTGTCCTATCCACTGTAAATGTCTTCGGATACGTGATCAGGTCAGCCCACTTAAGTTTTCTGGTGTTTTCAAAGTGGTATTTTAATTTAGCTTTGACGAAGTTGGTGTTTAAATTCTTCTAATTTTCGATGCATTTACTATATAAAGTGTTATTAGTTCCATAAAAATATTTGCATGGGTTTGTCAGACCTTGCTTGAAATACTACAGATGGCCTTACATGTGCATATGCAGTTTTGAAAAGGGTGTAAAAGAAGAGAGATTCAAGTAGCATATGCTACTCATATGGGTGTTAAGTTTATTACATTTATGTAATATAAATGCTGTCATATAATATTTGTTGAGCATTTCATTATATATTATTTCTTTAATGTCCACATTTGTTTCTGAGGTCATTATAATTATCCCCATCTCTAAATTAGCAATCTAAGGCTCAGTTTTCTTGACATATCCACCTTCACCTAGATGAAGTAGCACCGGGGTTCTAATAAGCATCTTAAACTTGGTATGTCTAGCTGGAATTCCTTGTCTCCCTCCTCACATCTGTTCTGCATGCAGCCTTCTTCATCTCAATAACAGCTTCATCCCTCTTGGCCATTGCTGAAAGCCCAATCCTAGCCGTCACCCTCGTCCCTGACTGTAGGAAATCCTGTTGAGTCTACCTTGTGAATATATTCAGAACCCCACTCTGTCTCGCTAGTTCCACAGCTGTCCCTTTGTACAAGCCGCCATCATCTCAAGTGGATTCTGGCAGTGACCTCCCAGCTGGTCTCCCTAGTCCTACCTCAGCCCCACACCCCTGCTGTAGCCTCTCTCAACAGCAGCAACATTGAGCCTTTTAAACAGAGTAGGTCTGCTCTTGTCTGCTCAAGCTCGCTACCGTCTCCCATTTCCCTCAGAGTTAGGCTGAAGTCTTCACAGTGGGGTATGGAATCCTTCTCATGTGCGTGACATTGCTCCTCTGACCCACTGTGATGGTCCCCTTGTTCCTTGTGCCATCTCATGGTTTCTCTTACCTGTAAAGTAGCAATAACAAAACCTGCCCTCCTGAGACTTTAAAGAAACAATATGTATAAACCACTTTGATACATACATGGCACAGACCATGCACTTGATAGATAGTGGAAGAAACATATTTTTGTTATTTATCTAGGGTTCTTTTATTGCTCTTAAATCACAAAATAATAATACCAAGTATTTAAATAGCACTTACCATGTACTAGACTATTTTAATTGCATATGCAAACTTGTTTCATAACTTAGGAACTTTCTAAATTTTACACAACCCTATGAGATAAGTACTATTGTTTCCACTATTTTACAGATGAAAGAGAAGCACAAAATGGGTAAGTACCTTGTTCAAGGTTAAATAGCTAGTAAGTGAGAAGGCCTAGATTGAAACCAGACAGATTACCATCAAAGTCAGTGCTCTTAAGGACCATACTTCATTGCTTATCAAGTATCTATTATTTTAAAGACAGCAGTTATCTTCTTAACTGCCTGAAGCAACTAGTCTATATTATTTTTTAATGACTTCAATAAACAAAGATGTTTACAGACTTCAAAATGAACATTGAAATTCTTAAGTGTGTTATGTTGTTCTCTCTTAATATATGTTTAAGAAAAACATTGTTGTTATCCAGTTCTTTAATTTTTCTTCCAGCTAGTTTTCATCCTAAAATTTTTTTTTTTTAATTTGGCCATCCTTCAGTTAACTGACTGAAAGTTTTTCAACTTTGTTCACTATTGTTCAAAATCATTCTTTCTATAGACCAGTTTCAAAACTTGTAGAAAAATGTAAGCATTCATTAACATGAATATTTATTTCCAATATCTTCTCTCATAGTAAATGAACTATCCGCTCTCATGGAAGATGGACGTTCTCATGTTCTTCTAGCAAAAGTTTATAGTAAAATGGAAAGACCTGGCGACGCAATCACTTCATTACAACAGGTTAATGCGTTTGCTTGTGAGTGGTTGTGGGATGGGAGGTGGAAGCAGAAGGCTATATGCCACATGTAAGAGGAAGACAGTTTATTTCAGCTCAACTGCCACAGAAAATAAGTCAAAATAGAAATAATGAATGAATGCCAGTGAATTGTACTACTTAAATGTGCTATTGCTAATTAATATAACAATTCGAGCGAGTTGACATTTTCAGTCTTTTATAGCTGAGGAAGCTTGGTTTAATAATTTGTGTAAAGTCACACGAATAGGGTAATAGGCAGGATGTGAACTCATTTTTTTCTCTTTTGCTTATTTATATCTTCCTTAATTCTCTTAATATTTTGAGATTTTCTAAGGAGAGGTTTTATACACATTTGCTTAGATGTATTCCTAAGCAACTGATGGATTTTGATGATTTTTCAATTTCTAGTTTGTTAACAATTTTTTTATAAATGATTTAAATTTTATCTATGGCACTCTGCAGCTATCAAGGTCATCATGTGACTTTTCTCCTATTTTTTTGTTCCCTGTTAATGTGATATATTAAATTGATTTATTTTCAAATGTTAAACCACCCTTATATTTCTTAAATGTCACTTTGTGATCTTTAAAAAGATATTGCTGGAATTTAAAGATACTAGTATTTTGTTCAAAATTTGTATATCTGTGTTCGTTAAGGGTGTTTGGATCTCTAAGACTATTGCTGTTTCTTTAATGTTTGGAACAATTCAAAGTTAAAACCATTTGGACCTTGAGGCTTCATTGATGGAAGGTTTTTATTAGTGGATTCAACATTTTTAGAATTCAGACTGATCATTTTTAAACTTCTTATCTTAGTTTGAACGGCTGTATTTTTTAATGTTTATTATATCTTCTTATTTTTGAATGTCTGCAAGTGCTATAAAAATGTCTCCTTTTATGGCCCTGATATTGGTGATTTTATTTTCCTTCTACTATTAATGATCAATTATGCCAGAAGTTTATTATCTTAATATTTTCAAAGAACCAACTTTTGCCTTTTCTGGCTTCATTAAATGTTTTCCTTTTGTCTCATTAATTAGTTTCTTCTACTTTCTTTGGATTTGGTTTGCTGATCTTTGCCTAGCTTATTGAAATAGTATATTAGTTAATGGATTAGTTAGCCTTAGTTCTGTTCTTATTCACTTCAGGTGATAATTTTTCTCTAAGCATTGCTTTAGCTACCTCGCACAAGTTTATTATTACTCAGTTCATAATATTCTTCCTTTCCACTCTGATTGCTTCTTTAACCCATGGGTTATTTCCAGGCAGTTCTGATTTTCTTGTTATCTTTTTTTTTTTGTACCTCTTAATCCCTTTCACCTATTTTGTCCATCCCTCCACCCCCTTCCTTCTGGCAGCCACCAGTTTGTTCTTTGTATTTGAGTCCTTGTTATCTTTTGGATATTGATTTCTAATTTAATTCCACTGTGGTCAATGACATACTTTGAACAGTTCAATCCTTTGATGTTTGTTGAAGCTTGCTCTCTGTCCTATATTATAATCAGTTTTTCATCTTTAATAAAATTTAAAGAGCCATAAAATTCTTCCCAGTTGTTAACATTCTCTGCATTCTGATCTCCAAAAAAGATAAATCTTGAGTTGCAGTTCAAATAGAAATGTATACATGTAATCATAGTTTTTGGTATTTTAAGCTCATTTATTCGGGAACCATTTATTGGGCCTAATCCCCACATTATAGAACTTTAGGAGTTCTATCATAGTATTTTTGCATCGTTGCTAAACATTTTAGGCAGTGGCAGACTGCTACATTTAGGGAAACCACAAGTCTTATTAATTTTACTTTCTAAACACTTCAGATTTCTGAAATAACTCCACATTTTTCCACCTCTGTCATCTCTGTCACCTTTTAGCCCTGTCCAGTATTATCTCCTCCAGTAGCCTCCTAACTGATCCCTATCCTCTTTCAATCTTGTTTCATTCCAGTTGGTTCTCCACAACACCAGCATAGTCAGCCTGAAAGGCAGACCTGATCTTGTTACTCCATTGCTTATAAACATGTAGTAGTAACTGCTCTGTAGAATAAAAAGCAAATTCTTTAACAAACTTACCTGTTGTAAATTTTCTCTGTATGTCTAGCCATTTTTCCTTCTAATTCTTTGATCAAGCAATAGTATCCCTTACCTTCTTTCCTTCACCTGTAATTCCTAACATCTGTATTCTAGTTCCATCTCCTTTCTTTCTCCCAAACTCACATGGGTGTAACTACCAGTAAGTAATTCTTTAAATCTCACTTCACCTCCAAGACTAGGTTAGGTCTCATATTATGTACTCCCATGGGACGTGGTATTTCCCAGTCATAAAACTCCTCCTAATTTACTGTAATTATTTTATTGTCTTTCTGCTGAGATTAAAATTTCCATGAGTGTAGGTGTAGTCCCATGTTTTGTGACCCTAGCAAATGCTTGCCTCATTAGTTTTCCGTGCTGTGTGACAAATTACCACAATTTTTAGTCAATGAAAACAATACACATATTTGTTCTTTCAGTTTCTGTGGGTCCGTATTCTGGGCACATTTTAGCTGAGTCCTCTACAAGGTGTCAGGATAGTCAAGGTGTGGCCAGGGCCGGGCTCTCATCTAGAGACTTGTCTGGTAGAGGATCTTCTCCCAAGCTTACATAGGTTATTAGCAGAATTCATTTCCTCAAGGCTATAAGACTTAGGACTCCAGCTTCTTGTTTGCTTCTTGTTGCAGATCCTAGAGGTTCTCGCACCCTAGAGGTTCATTAGCGCCTTGCTTGATAGTCCAGCTAATATGACTACTTAGTTCTCCAAAGCCAGCAAGGGAGAAAGGCTGTAGAATGAGTCTGCTAATAAGACAGTCTCGCGTGATGTAATCTTGGGAGTGACATTCCATCATTTTTGCCATATTCTATTGGTTACAAGCAAGTTATAGGTCGCACCTCACACAAAGAGTGGTGATTATACAAGGGAGTGAAGACCAAGAGGTGAGGATCATGGGAGTCATCTTAAAATCTGTCCACCATTATAGGTGCTTGAAATTTTAGTTGAATGACTGAAAGGAAACCATACATTATTTTAATTTTTTAATTGCAGGAAAAATTACAGGGAAAAAAATCACTTTTTGACATATTAAATTAACCATCTTTTCTGAGAAAATAAAATATAAATAAATCAGATATAAACAACCCATATACCATAAAACACTAACAATTTTATGACTTTCTAACTTTATATAGTTCTAAATAATACGAACAGATTATTTTTGCTTCTTTCACTTAACATTCATTTGTGTGGATTTTTCCATTATGTCTGTATAGATCCATTTACTCTTTGTTAAATAAATGCATGAATGCATTAGTGGATGTTTATCTATAACTCAAAGTTAAATTTTGTGAAGGCCTAAAATATAGGATTTCTCTATCACTTACAATTCATCATATAAAAAATAATGTGATATTCTGATTTTTTTTAAAAAGATTTTATTTATGGGGTGCCTGGGTGGCTCAGTTGGTGAAGCAACTGCCTTCAGCTCAGGTCAGGATCCCAGGGTCCCGGGATTGAGTCCCAAATTGGACTCCCTGATCATTGGGGAGCCTGCTTCCCTCTCTAACCTCCCCCCATTCTCTCTCTCTCACAAAAATAAATAAAAATATTTAAAAATTTTTAATTTATTTTGCACAGTGAGAGAGAGAAAGAGAGCACACAAGTAGACAGAGCGGTAGGTAGGCAGAGGGAGAATCAGGCTTCCTGCTGAGCAGAGAGCAGGATGCAGGGCTAGATCCCAGGACCCTCGGATCATGACCGGAGCCGAAGGCAGATGCTTAACTGACTGAGCCACCCAGGTACCCCTGATATTCTGATTTTATTGGTATATTTTATTTCAGTGTGATCTTCAGAAAGATATGTATACAATAAAACTATTGAAATAGAAAGGAAAAATTAAGAAGTCTGTGGAGTAAGATGCTTACACTTCATTTTACCCAAGGATTTTAAGGAATTTACAAAATAAGGGGGAGAGAAAAGTAAATGCATTGACAATCAACGTTAACATAGTTTTGTAACAGATAATTAAATTTAGTTCTGATCTTTCTGGAATCCAAGGAAAATGTAGGCAATGGTATCAGTTCTTTAAGAAAATTTTAGTCTGTGTGAAAATGTTTAGTAATGATCATTGTATGTACTTATAATAATTGAGCATTCTTTTAGAAATGCCTTTAAGAAATGCAAAGAATTTTTGCTCAAAAAACCTGCTCTGATTATTTACCTTTAAGAAAATGCAAAGCATAGGGGCGCCTGGGTGGCTCAGTCGATTAAGCATCTGCCTTCAGCTTGGGTCATGGTGTCAGGGTCATGGGATTGAGCCCCACGTTGGGCTCTCTGCTCAGTGGGAGCTTGCTTCTCCCTCTGCTTCTCCCCCAACTCGTGCTTGCTCTCTCTTTCTCTCTCCTTTTCAAATAAATAAAATCTTTTTTTAAAAAAGAAAAAATGCAAATCATCGCAAAATCTAACTTATAAATGTGTTTCTCTAGGAAGTTAAGCTAATGAGGTCTTAACTGATTTTGTAGAGATTTCGTTGATGCAGAGATAAAAATTAGACTATCCGGAGAATGAATTGTATATCTTTTAGATCTAGGGTGGCCGTAGAATTTATCATTCAAGTCAAAATACTTTTGAAAGGGAAGAAGGCAGAATTAATAATTAAGCTGGCACAACACGTATAAAAGGTACTGTGAAACGGAAAGCTGCAATCATGCTATTTAGACCAGTTGTTTCAGAGTTTTTTGTCTATGAGTGTGTGTGCACCTGTGTGCAGAACCATGCGCACCAATATTTACATAAAAAAAATGAAATACACAAATGTACACATATCTCTGTACTTAAACACACATTAATATAACCAAAATAAAAGTTTCATGAAACAGTATTAACCTTTACCACATGCTATATACACCATTATTTTCTAATCTTTCCTCTTTCATTCCAAAAGAATGCTTATTATGATGCCTTAAATTAATTTTATGACCCGTGGTTCTAAAGAATACCCAGCTTTAGACCATCTTCATTAAATACCAGTTGTCAACCAACATTTTGACAGGAGTCCCCAGAAGGGCTCCCTGTGTGTAGCAGAATGCGTGGCAGATGGTGGGCATTACTCTTGGTTAAATGAATGCATGAATGCATTAGTGGATGCTTATCTATAGCCCAAAGTTAAATTTTATTGTGAAGGCCTAAAACATAGGATTTCTCTGTCACTTACAAAAGGAAGGTCTCAGTGTCTCAGAAATCAAACGTGTAGGTGATAAGGCTGACACTCTTCCCGTTTAGCAACGTACTCTACATTCTTACCTGGAGGGGGACCCCTGCCTCTTTCCTGGGTATCTGTGCGTAGCATTGGACCTCATATACACACCGTCAATTTGATTAGTCATTTCCCTGTCAGTAGACATTTGAGTGGCTTTCAGATTTCCGGGTTTTTGTTGTTATTTCTTTTCTTCTCCTTACAGCAAATAACAGAGATTGTTTTTTCCTTAAAATAGATAACATGTTTCCTTTTTTCTTCTAAGTAATATCCATTAATACCTTCCTAAAAGTGGAACTACTAAGTGCAGTAGTCTGGTTAGTTTTATCAAGTTAGCATGTTTTTTTTTTTTCTGGAGGGTACTCTCCAGAAAGATTGGACTCATTCATACGCCATCAACAATATTTGGTGTACTTGCGCTCTGAAACCTGCCAATATTTGATTTAATGATTTTTAGATTCTTATTTATTAATTTAATAAACATTTTACATTTCCACTTATTTAATTAAAGCATCTGGATTCTTTTTCAAATATGTTTCATGGTTGCATTTCCTCCTTCGTGAGCTTTCTGTACATAATCCTTGTAACAGCGGGAAAAGACTCAGTAATTTTCTTATAGTTCGGTTGGAAAGCTACGTGCATGCTGGCTCATTTGCAAACAAGCGCATGTGTAAGACCGCAATTAAGACATTTTCTTCGGATCAGGCTTTGTTAGATTGAGGGCCAATAATACTTAAATAGATCTTCTGTACAATTATGCTGTGTGTGAGTTATTGAGAATTGTTTAATTTATTTTCTCTTTCTTTTTTAAATTCCTTTTTATCCTTATTTTTTTCCTAGGCTCGAGAGTTACAAGCTCGGGTACTAAAGCGCGTTCAGATGGAACAGCCAGACGCAGCTCCTGCCCAGAAGCACTTGGCGGCTGAAATTTGTGCAGGGATTGCAAAACACTCTGTTGCTCAGCGAGACTATGAAAAGGCAATTAAGTTTTATAGAGAGGCTCTTGTTCATTGTGAAACAGATAATAAGGTCAGTACCTTTATGAAATTTTCACCACCTTTTATTCCAGATGTCATCTGTTACATTGTTGTCCCAAATGTAAAATTCTTACCAGCTGATTTGTAAAAAAAGAAATGTAATAAAAATACAAGCCAAAAAATAAATATCGTTTCTAGAAATTCTTTGCAATACTTAATATGATGACTTAAATTAATAACGTTAGAGTTTAAAAATTATTATGGAACAAGTGATGTAAAGTAAATCTGTAAGCTCTTTGGTTCTGTTGATATTACTCTGTGTTTTAATAATCACTTTAAAACAATTTCTCAATCTTGAATATCTGGGTCTAGATGATTCAGTTGACTAAACTGCTGTTGTATACCCCTGTATTTCAACTGCTGTTTGGTGCTGGATGTGCAAAAAAAGTGACTAGGTTGAATCTCTTACCTCAGGTGGCTCAACGTGAGAATAAATGTAAAGATAATACTGGTATAGAAGACTTCTTTATGTCCTCTGGTTATGTAAACTAAAATCCTATTACTCTCTCAGATCTTGATAGATGATTAATTTTTTTAAAAAACTTATATATGGCAAAACACTTTTTTTCTTTTTTTTTAATTTAAATTCCAGTTAGTTAACATACTGGGTAATATTAGTTACAGGTTTACAATATAGTGATTCAACATTTCCATACATGACCCAGTGCTCATCACAAGTGCCCTCCTTAGTCCCCATCACCTGTTTAACCCATCCCCCCACCCACCTCCCATCTGGTAACCATCAGTGTGTTCTCAGTGGTTAAGAGTCTTTCTTGGTTTGCCTCTCTCTCTTCTTTTTTTTTTCCTTTGCTTTTTTGTTTTGTTTCTTAAATTCCACATATGAGTGAAATCATATTGTATTTGTCTTTCTCTGACTGACCTAGTTCATGATGTAGAACAAAAGACAGCCATATGTTAGAATTTAAGGCACCCCAGTGTTCATAGCAGCATTGTCCACAACAGCTAAATCGTGGAAGGAGCCGAGATGCCCTTCAACAGATGACTGGATTAAGATGTGGTCCATATTTACAATGGAATATTACTCAGCCATCAAAAAGAATGATTTCTCAACATTTGCTGCAACATGGATGGGACTGGAGGAGATAATGCTAAGCGAAATAAGTCAAGCAGAGAAGGACAATTATCATATGGTTTCACTCATTTATGGAACATATAAGGGGTGGGAAAATCAGTGGGAGAAGAAAGGGAAGAAGAAGGGGGGGTAAACAGAAGGGGGAATGAACCATGAGAGACTATGGACTCTGGGAAACAAACTGGGGGCTTCAGGGGCGTGGGGGAATGGGATAGTCTGGTGATGGGTATTAAGGAGGGCACATATTGCATGGTGCACTGGGTGTTATATGCAAGTGATGAATCATGGAACTTTACATCAAAAACTAGGGATGTACTGTATGGTGACTAACATAATATAATAAAAAATATTATTTAAAAAAAGCATGGGTAGTTAAAAAAATGAAGTATTTCTGATTGAATAAAAAAAAAAGAATTTAAGGTTTCAAATTGAATATTTTAAAATGAATACAACTCAGATGTAAGGCAAAAATAACCTTTAAGGCATAACCAAACAGGTACCTTGTTTAGTGGTGGCTAAGGTAGTTGGAAACATGGTTTTAGATCTGAAGCACACCTTAGAAATTATCCGCCTCAAGCTTTTTATTTTTCAAATGCGAGAACAGGTGTAGAGGTAACAGGGACTTGGGCCCACTGTGGAGAAGCCTGGACTAGAATCTAATCTCTGATTTAAGACCAGTGTTCTTTTCACAATGCTTTGTCTCTCTCCCCCTTTCAAGTGAGTTACCACTGTTTTTCCCTTTTTTTCCAGCATAAAAAACTTGCCTATAGTGTTCCTGCCTCTCATGCTTGGCATTTTTATTGCACTCACTTTTGGTCAATGGCATAATCTGTGTCCAGACATTTTCCTTACTCATGTTTTATTCCAAGCAGTTTCAGACTGATCTTGCGCTTTTTCTGTAGATAATGTTGGAGCTGGCGCGATTATACCTGGCGCAGGATGAGCCCGATGCCTGCCTGCGGCACTGTGCTATGCTTCTCCAGAGTGACCAGGACAATGAAGCTGCCACCATGGTGAGTCCACGAGACCTCCGTGCCTTTACGGCACTGTGTTTGATATTCCATGGGGAAGTTTCAAATTTTACCTGATTACACTAGTATGTGGGAGACCTAGCTCGTGTTGCTTTTGGGAAAAAAGTAGTACTTTTAACATTATTAGTATATTCTAGCAATAAAGACCAAGAGTCTTTTTGTTTTATAAGAATGGTAGACCTAGGTCTGGCCTGTACTTGCCCTTTCGGGCCTAGCTGGTTTTTCTTTATGCCTAAGAGGGTACTTGATCTGGAGGAGTTCATGTGATAAAAGCTATAATTTGCTAAAGCCTGAGTTTTAAGTACTTACCCAGACATGCTGAACTCATTTAAAAGTTTCTGTGGGACTTTTGGAGTTACAGAAAAAAACTTTGTATATCATTCTAAGATGGTGTGTTTCTGAGTTTTGCTTTGCTTTCTCATTTTTGCCTGGGTTGAGGTATTAGCTTTCGAACAGCTACACAGATAACAGTGCGCGAGGTTCACTGAAAGTTATTATTGTAACTAAAAGGAAAAATAAAACGTATCCCTTTTAAAACACACAGTAAGTAAAGCTCAGTAGATCTTGCTCATTTTAAATTCCTTTGAAATATTTAGGGTTTAAGAGTGTTTTGGTTTTTTTAAAATCTTCTCATCATTTTAGCCAAGTCCAGGGAGGCATCTTTTCGATGATAACACATAGAGTGTGCAATTCCCTTCGAATTTCTGTTTTTAAAATAACCACTTGAAACATATTTTTTGCTAAAAATAAAGTTTTGCAAATAGGGCGATCTGTTTCACATCCTTAATTATATTCTGTTAGGCTGATATATCAGTGCTAATTTGCTTAAGGTATACTTGAATTTTAAACGGCTCTTTTTTAAAATCTTTGCCCTCCTTGTGTATTTCATGTGTTTGCATAGCTCTAAATCTATTTGATAGTAAAGATGTGCTTTCTTAAAACATATGGCAATATTTTTAGAACCAACTTTTACTTTTATAGATGATGGCAGATCTCATGTTCAGAAAACAGGACTATGAACAAGCAGTGTTCCATTTACAGCAGCTTTTAGAACGCAAACCAGGTAAATATCCACAGATTATGTTTTTTCTAACGCAATCACTTCTTTCTCCTCTTTTTGGCTGTTATGGAAGCCGCAGTTGAATCCTGCTATCTACTTATTCCACACTTACCCCTGAGCAGCAGAAATAGCTATAAGGAAAATGCAGCACCGTGGATTGGCCTCTCTTTGAATGATGACCACAGACCCCAGTGTGCCCTCAGGTGCTGCCTGGCCGTCCTGCTGTTATTTCTCTAATGATTTCACTCACTCCAACTACTTTTTACACTTTCTCCTCCCTCTTCAAACCTCCAGTCCCCTTTGCGCCTTCCTTGTCCTCAGCTGAAAATGTTGCCTCCTACTGGAGTAGAAAAATATGAGCGACTGAAAGAGAACGTCTCCATCCACCTGTCACCAAGTCTGCCTGCTCCCAGACGTCTTCCCCAGCTCTGCCATCCCACCCTGCAGCCAGTGTCTCCCTGTGGGCCTGGGACACCACCCCTCACCTCCTTGAGCACTTTCCTCCTGACTTCTCTATCTCCTGCACCACCATTGTTTTCCCTGTCTGCACACAAACACGTTGTGAGAGCCCCTTGCTAAATGTATGAATAAATAAAAACCAATTCTTAACTCTCCTTCCAATGCTTCCTCCATTTTTCTGCTTCCCTTTCTGGCGAATTGCCTTGAAGCAGTTTCCAGCCGAGCGGTGTCCCCTTTGTCTGCCCCGCTCCTGCAGTCCAGGGAAGGGGCTCCTGCAGGGCGGCCGGCCACGTCCCAGCTGCAGGTCCACGGGTCCGCGTTCATTTCTCAGCTCCTCACATGCGCTGCCTGCGGTCGTGCTCTGCACAGCTTCTCCCTGCCCTCATAAGAGACTGTCTCCACTTCCCTGCTGGGGTGCTAGGCTTACCTGGGTTTTCTTCTTTCCGCTGTCCCCTCCTTTGTTCCATCTGTTTTCTCTTTATGACCTGTAAATCTCAGAATGTTCTAGACCTTGGCTCTTGAACTTTTTCTCTTTTTTTATACACTCAGCCCACTGGGTGACTTCATCCAAGCCCATGGCTTTATGTCCTATGTGTGTGCTGGTGTCTTGCAGACGTGTATCTCCAGTGCTGCCTCACATGCACCACCGTCTGTTTCTGTTCCCACTCAGCTGTCCCAGAGCATCTCCAGCTTAACATGTCCACGGAGAATGGTTGATCTTTCCCTCCCTTCAAATCCGCTCCTTCTCTGTTTCTCTCCTCAGTAAATAGCATTACCATTTTCCCAGTTAGCAGCCCCAGCTCTTACAGTGACCTTTGGCTCATCTTTCTCTTTACCACATCCCACCTGTCAGCAGATCCCTGCTGGCTCTCCCTTCAAGGTCTGTCTGGAATCCCGTCACCTTTTACCTGCTGTGCTGCTGCCACCTGCCGCCAGCGTCTCACGTCGATTATCACTGCTCCGTTCTCATACTGCACCCGCTTTCTGTTCCTGGCCTCTAGACAGTTTAGAAATGCTTCCAGCTGGAAGGAAATGGTGCAGAAGAAATGTTTATTGGTTGAATGGATCAATGAATGACTCAAATATGTGGTCATTTAAAAATACAAAATGTTAAGAAAATTGTTATTGTCTCTGTCATATTTTATGCATTCTTTGCTTTATTCCTAATAGGACTCCATTCACAAATCTGTTTTATCAGAATTACGTATCTATACTTTCTGCATGAATTATGGGTCAGCCTTAGCAGCTCATGTTATACCTTAAGTTAATGCTGTATTTAGCTTACCTCAGAAATGTACTGTCTAATTTGACTTAACCTAGCTAGTAGAGAATCCTTCTTATAGATAGAATTACTCTTCTCTTGACAGGTGATACTTCTCTCTCAAAATCTCCACATCATCCTGCCCCCCCCCCCGACATTAACTGCTGAATAAGCCCCATCAGTTCTGTGTGCTGAAGAGCCTGCTGTCCCATGCAGTCTGCCCTGTCCTAGCCCCCTGGTTGAATTAGGGCCTTTGTGCAGTTTCCCCGCTCACCTTCCAGCCTCTCGGCTCTTGCTGCTCCACGCCTTCATAGGACTGTCATACCACTTTCATAGATCAGAAGCTATTCCTTTGCTTAAAATTTAGGATGGCTCTCCAGAGTAGAGTCTAAAATCCTAGCATTGTTTTGATAATAAGATGGCCCTAAATTATTGGTCCATCTGTATTTCTTAGCCCTTGTCCTCCACCTTACTATCTAGCAACCGTGGATCTAGCACTCCCCGTGCTCCACTGCTCTATCTCTGCACACACGGTCGGCCTCTTGCAATGTCTTTGTCTGTCTGGCAAGGTCCTCCTCTTAGCGTTCAGGCTGCCCACGAGTCTGATTTTGTGTGAAACCTCCTGCCTCCGGGTAAAGTGAGGAATCTGTGCATTGTAAGTCATAGCACTTCATTCATGCCACATGACATCACGCTGTAATTATTTTCATATTTTCTCACTATCCATCAATAAGTACAAGCTAAGTTTTTTTAGAATGTAATACATTTCACTTTTCAATGGGTTCCTTAAGTACAGAAATTTGCCTGCTGTCAAATTTCATGGTTAACCAAGAGACAAGTTAATGCAATTTAATCTATCAGTGGTAATTATAATTTGAACTAATAATACATTTCAGTAATATTAGAAGGTGATAATTATCACCTGGCCTCCCACAGTTAACTTTAGATAATATTAGCAATATCATACAAAAAAACTTTGGCCAGAAATTTTAACCTTTATGTCCTGCGTAATCCAATACAGCTTATAGATTCTGTGACTTTATCACAGGTAGTTGTCCCTAGTTCCTATCAAGACTTTTAGAGTTGTAAATATTCCCAAAGACCGTTGTATTTTTTTTTAAGATTTTATTTATTTATTTGACAGAGACAGCCAGCGAGAAAGGGAACACAAGCAGGGGGAGTGGGAGAGGAAGAAGCAGGTTCCCAGCGGAGCAGGGAGTCCGATGCGGGGCTCGATCCCAGGACCCCAGGATCACTTCCTGAGCCAAAGGCAGATGCTTAACAACTGAGCCACCCAGGCACCCCAAGACCATTGTATTTTTAAAGCTCTTTCATGACCTTATTTTATTTGGTCTCAATGACATTTTGAGGGTCAATATTATAATCCTATTTTAAGAAAATAAGTAATTCTTGACTCAGAAAATTTGAATAATTTGCTTGAATTTGCATAGCCAAAAGACAAGACCTATACTTGAATCCTCTTTTTCTGAAGCTATTGTCTTACATGCTCTGCTTTTTAGTGATGCCAAATGGCAGGAAGAACAAAATCTTGAGACCCAAGATTATAGGCCAAGGAAGGCAAATGATGATGTTGTCATCATAAACTGGATTATCCTGACATCATACAATAGAGTAGATAGATACAGAGCCTACAGAGGTTCTTTTTAAAATATTTTTTATTACAATAATATGAAGTGCATAACATAAAATTTACCATTTTAGCCATTTTTAAATGTACAGTTCAAGGATATTAAGTACATTCAAAGTATTTTGTAATCATCACCATTAATCTTCAGAACTTTTTCATCATTCCTCACTAAAATTCTGTACCCATTAAACACTGACTCCCCGTGCTCTCCTCTCCCCATCCCCTGGCAACCACCATTCTACCTCTCTATGAATTTGACTACTATGAATACTTTATATAAAGTGGAACCATATGGTATTTGTCCTTTTGCGCCTGGCTTATTGCACTTAGTATAATGTTTTCAAGGTTCATCTGTGTTGTAGCATGTGTCAGAATTTCCTTCCTTTTTAAGGCCAGATAATATTCCAGTGTGTGTGTGTGTGTGTGTGTGTGTGTGTGTGTGTACATATATATATACAGCACATTTTTATTTATCCATTCATCTGATGATGAACATAGGGGTTCTTTCCACTTTTGGCTATTGTGAGTGATGCTACCGTGAACACTGATGCACAAATATTTGCTTGATTTCCCTGCTTTCAATTCTTTTGAATATATACCCAGGAGTAGACTTGCTGGATTGTATGATATTTTTCTCTTCTTAGAACATAAAATCAAAGATAAATTGCTTAAAAGGTTTTTGTGTGTGTGTTTTAAATTTAACCCTACAAACAAGATCAGCATAGCTTATATAATGAGGATTTTTGCGAATCTCCTATGAGTTCTGTGCTAACTGAAACTTGAGAGTCCAAATACCTTCAAAGGACAACTACAGAGAAATAAGATGTGAACCATCAATATAATAGACTGTTATGCAGCCATTTAAATCATGTTTCTGAAGACCATTTATTGACATTTGAGAAATGTTTACTGTACCAATGTTGAACCAAAGTTAAAACCCCAAGTGTGACTTTAGCTTTATATATATGTAAGCAAAGAAACGTGTTTATAAATATTGATAGGATGATTTTTCACTCGTAAATATATGAAAGGAAAAGTACCAAAATGTGGTCATCTTTAGCTGGCGGGACTATGAGTGATTTTTTTTCTTTATACCTTTCTTTTTCTGTGTTTTTCCAAATTTTTTAAAGTATCTCTGCATTATTTTTACAGTCTTAAAAATATTTATTAAATTTTTCTCAAAACTTAGTATTTTAGGGATGCAAAAGAACTAGATAGATTTGGGAGAAGAAGGCTTTCTAGGAACGTGCCAGGAAATTATACCTGACACCACAAAGAACTAAATTAATTCTTTTTTCTTAGAAGATAAAATAGGATTAAAACACTGGGAGTAATTTGTTACAGTTATATTATGGTAAGTTAGCATCTAATACATTAGTCACATATGCATATTAAGGAAAGTCTGGAGTAAAATTTCTAATAGACATTTTAATCAAAAGGTACTGTTCTCATCCCCTTCCTTGCCGCAGTAAAGAGATCAGAGATAGACTGGCCCTGTGCAATCTCATCAACCCTCCTGAATTTTACAGTTAGAGTTTAGATGACCAATGCAGAGACTGTTTCTAGATTTTGTTCCCAGAAACAGTTGCAAATTAAGTTACAACAAATGTACATTTTTATAGATTGGCTTGTATTTTATAGATTAGCTTCTGTCACTGTCCAGACCAACCAAAACCTTATCCAATTGTCATATAGTCTCTTTAGGGATTTATAACCCCTAAGGCATTCCTTTTGATTGTATTTAAATTCTGCTTCATTTGAAGCAAACTATACTTTAATGAAGTAGGATTATAACCGTCAAAACAAGAGATATAAAATATTGTCTATATCACAAATATTCTTTGTTTCTAGATAATTACATGACATTATCTCGTTTAATTGATTTCCTGAGAAGATGTGGAAAACTTGAGGACGTTCCAAGATTTTTCTTAATGGCTGAAAAACGTAACTCCAGAGCAAAATTGGAGCCAGGATTTCAATACTGTAAAGGACTATATCTTTGGTAAATCTATTGGTGACTAAACCCTACATAATAGGTTTTTTTCTCATTGTGAATAAAGTAGAATAACCTTTCCTTTGTCTTAAGATCTACATTTTAAAATATGTTAATAATTTTATTTACCAAAGAGATCATAAATGACTTAAAGTTAGTAGTCAACGATTGAAATAAGTGATTTTTTTTTTAAACATCTAACAAGGTATACTGGAGAACCAAATGATGCCCTTCGACATTTTAATAAAGCTCGGAAAGACAGTGACTGGGGCCAAAATGCTCTTTATAATATGATAGAAATCTGTCTGAATCCAGATAACGAAACTGTTGGAGGTGAAGTATTTGAAAATCTGGATGGAGACCTGGGGTGAGTTATCCTTTGACAAATTATCCCTTTTCTGGAAACACTTATTAAGGATAATAAGCAAGGATACCTTCTAAAAGAGGGCTCCGTTCTAGGACAGCACTAATGAAAGGTCAGATGAAAAAATCATAGCTAGAATAGCTGTTCTCTGAAACAAGCATTAGATGCTTTTAGGAGTTTTCTGAAATCAAAATAAGCATGTTACAAAGACACTCCCCTAGTTGCTCTGTTGAGAAGAAGATAAATTGTAGAATTTGATTACTTTAGCGAAAGCTGTCCACACAATAATAGTAAGCCCTTAGCAAATGTTAGTATGCCATACCCTGTGCTTCATACTTTATATGCATTGTCTTATTTGCTGCCTGCAACAGCGTTGTGAACTAAGCTCAGAGTTAGCCTGTCTAATGTAGTAGTAAATGGTGGGGGCAAGATGTGGACTGAGTTCTGTGTGACTGCAAAGCTCTTGCTGGTAGCCCCTGTTGTGCACTGCGGATAAATGGTATTATTGCTATCAACGTGTGTTTGTTGCTGTTCTTGAATTGGGCAAGGAATGACAGGGGGTATGTGAAGATGTAAATGTATAAGGTATATAAGGTAGTTTCTGCCTTCAGGAGCATGTAATCTACCTAGGAGGCAAGACAATATCTGAAACCAGTCTCTGACTAAACAGAAATGGGTGGAATGGATATTAAGTATTACAAGAATTCATAGAAATCCTAGCAGTGCAAAGCCATCGGGGGAAGATGAACAGAGGACTGAGAGAAAATTAGAACCAGACTGCTGAGAGGTTTTAATGACAGATTTGAAGGCTTTGGATTATAGAGACCATTGGAAGTTTTAGAACAAACCTAAGTTTGTGTTAGAAAGGTTAAGGTAACGTATTGTGCAGCTATAGGCTGTCCTCCTGGAAATCTCTAGCAAATAGTTGAAAATACAAAATGAGAGCTCAAGAGGGAGGTCACAGCTAGAGATAAGAGGTTTGGGGGACGGATGCTCAGAGTAGACAGTTGGAGCCCAGTGAATGACCTCTTTGCAAGTACAATGCAATGACAGAAGTTTGAGAACTAAATTTTGGGCATGCTGACATTTGAGGGGATGGGAGGGGGAAGGGATGTCAGAAAAGGGCAATCAGCTTGGTAGAAAGAGACCCCAAACTGTGTAATGTTACAGAAGGCAAAGGAGGGGAATTTTGAAGAAGGTAGCTAACAATGTGAAATGTTTTAGAGAAGATAAAGCCTAAAGCCTGAGAAAAAGACCAATGGCTTTAGTGATTGGGCTTTGAGAATTTAGTTTCCTTGTATTAATTGATTTAGGTATTTTTTTTAAAATAAGAAAATTGATATTACATATTCAAATTATTGCACTTGAAATTTATAACCTTTTGACAGATATATTGTTTCTTTTTTATTAGGATTTTATTTATTTATTAGAGAGAGAATGCACGAGCAGGGTGGGGGGAGGGGCAGAGGGAGAAGCAGGCTTCCTGCTGAGCAGCGAGTGGATGGTACCATGGTGCCAGCTCCATCCCAGTGGGATCGAGACCTGAGTGGAAGGCAGATGATTCACCGTCTGAGCCACCCAGGCACCCCAGATATGTAGCTTCTTTTCTGAGAGTCAGATAGGCCGCTAAAAATACTGTGGTGCTTGGCACATAGTGGGTGCTTCAGCAAGGTCAGTTACTTTTTACTCCCTCCTTTCTTTCCTTTCATTTTCTGTGTAGATCTACCACTTGATAATTATATGATCCTACTTATCCTGAATTCTAGTTTTATATTAGCAGAAATGAACACACTTACCACATGTAGATACTGTCTAATTTTTGTCTTCAGTCTAAAGTGAAGAAATGTTTAATGGTCTTTTATTAAAGCTATATTAATTTTGTTTAAGTGTAATGCATTATAACTGTGGTTCGCTTTGTATTAGAAGAGAATGAGTGCTATTCTGCGAAAGGATCACTTCAAATTAGTGACAGAAGAGAAACCACTGGGCCCCAGGGCTCATTCTAATCTCAATGAATTTTACTTCATGAGTAATAGACATAAGAGATTTATTTTTAATTGTATCCAGTAATTCAAGTGAGAAGCAGGAGTCTGTGCAGTTAGCAGTGAGAACAGCAGAAAAGCTCCTTAAAGAACTAAAACCGCAGACCATTCAGGGTCACGTGCAGCTTCGCATCATGGAAAACTATTGCCTGGTCGCTACCAAACAGAAGTCTAACGTTGAGCAAGCATTGAATACCTTCACCGAAATAGCAACATCTGAGGTCAGTAGATTTTGTTTTTCAGCTCTTTATTCTCTTTCCTTGGCAGTATAGATGTATGTATTTCAATTAGCTGTGTATTTTCTGAAGATTGACTTAATTACAAGGAAAAATTGCCTTGATAGCTTGGCATAATTCTACATAATATACCTTCATTTCTAGAAGATACTATTTTGTTATTTTGATATGCTGTTGATATATTTTTTCTATTAGAATGGTAAATTCTAGAGAAAGGGAGGTCTTCAAAAGGGCATCAATTAACTCTCAAAGGAATGGCTTTATTGTCTGGAGAATTTCTGTGTTGTTTCACTTAAGTGACTAAGTGAAAATAAACACCTGGCTACCTTGATAGCTCACCTTTTCACTTAGGCAGACTTGAAGTGTTTCTAGCTCTAAGGCTAAATGTACTGACAGCTTATAATTCAGTCAGGCGAGTAATGGTGGTGTTTTTAAGCAACCCTGAAATAACCCCCTGCAATAATAATAGTAGAAACAACAATAATACTAATTAGAGCAAAGGCTTTCTTCTCTTTTCAACTCACTCAGACCCACCTCCTCACTCTCTGGGCGCTGTGTTTTTCCTTCCCTCACATAGTGCTGTGTTTCTTCAACTGCTTGATACGAAGGCAGGGATTCTAGGAGCCCACCCCATCAGCAGTGGGTGGTAGCTGGTTCTAAACATACTCATTGGGTTTCCTGTTCTTCCACTCAATAGTGTTGTAGGCCACCGAAAATTCAAAATGTGTGTCTCTCAGAGGATATACAGAACTTTGCTGTGTTTCCTTGTGGTTCGGTGGTCACAGTGGTAGCAGTAAGCTACCAAAAACTCCCTACCGGGGCCCCTTCCTCCTGCCTCCCCGGACCTGGGAGAGCTTTGGGGAACCTACAGCTCCTGTTGCCATTTGAAAAGGGGAAAGATTTATACGATTTGAAGAGAAACCAGAGTATATTCCTGTTGCCATTTGAGAGCAAGTATCCTAAATGGCATTTTATTACCACTGTAAGCCACCTTGGAACTCAACAACAAGGTAGCACCAGCAGCAGTGACGTCCTAGAGCTGCGCCCTTCTGCCAGTGAAGTAACGTTGTCGGGGGCTGGGCCATGTGGCGGCAGATGGATGACAGTGGCTGAAAAATGGAGACCTGAAGTAGGAGAGAGAGTTTAAAGTGTGAGGTTTGAGAGAACACCAAAAGCCATGAGTGACATCACGGCTATTTCCTGGAAATACCAGGTTTTTATGTTGTTGAGACTGCTTTATTTTTACCATTCTTACTTACGTGATTAGTAATATGCTATCCTCAAATCTGTCTACTGACCATACCAGCCAAAGACTGATGCATGAACTGAAGTTTCAGAAACAATGAGTTTTATCTTGCATTTTTTCCTTGTAACTCATAAGCTACATATTTATTTATATATATATATACACAAATATATATAAATGATTTATATATATAAATGATTTATATATATAAATGATTTATATATATAAGTCATTTTTATATATATATATACACATATATATATATACACACACACATATATATATATATATAAAATGAATATCCATTAAGCAGCCAGTGGGTACTAGGCACAGCGGGAGTCACAAAGAAAAAATCAAGGACAGTCTCTTCTGTCGAGTTTATCATAATCCAGGGAAGATGAGGCAAAGCATACTGTGTAGAGACCAAAATCTATTACATTCCATTCTAGAGCTGCAGGTAAAGGTACTGTAGGAAATAATATTAGGAGAGTGGGGAGGTCCTTTCGTGGAGAAGTATGATTTAAGAAGAACCGCAATAAACTGCATTTTCACAGGCAGAGAACAAAGGCAAGGAGGCAGGGAAGCATCCTGTGTATTCACGACACTATGTGGCATTTAGATTGATTGAAAAAGAGTTACGTGACAGGAAGTCAGGGGAGGAAGCAGCACCAGATACATTACACCCAAGCAAAGTGTTTACGCCTGCTTTCATCCTGTCACCTTGTTGTTTATAACATGGCTGTATTGTCCTCTGTGATCTAAAGTTGTTGCAGCTCAGAGTGACTGACAAAGACAGAGGAAAGCCAGCTGAACATCTTAGGATGTCTGCACCAGAAAAGACATGTGGGTTTAGAACTCAGGTTTATACCTTTAAAAACTGTTCTTGAGTTCATTCAGTAGTGATCAAGCTGTGAGGAATTGATTAATTCTAATCAAACTCAAGGTGTGTGATTTTAAAAACAGAGAGCTTATTTTTAAATGTATAGTGTGGGATATTTTTAACATGTGACTAGATCTGGACATTTTTATGAGACTCTTCTTGGCTTGGAATGTCCTAGGACCTGGCTGACAAATTCAGAGCAGGCCTCTGCTTTCTTTCCTTTCTATGGGAGGAGGCAGGGGCAGGGGTGCTCAATAATTGATGATAAACCCCTTGTGTCTGCAGAATCTACTACCAATTGGCTGGATTTGGCACTCAAACCTTTTTGCCATTTCTTAATTAGGAGGACAGATTACATATTGGAAGTTTGTTGGTAGGCATAAAATTACAACCAAAGAAGTTCTATCTCCCAAAAAATTATTTTCATCGAGCTCTAAGTCATTATCCTCCTCTATTCCAGGGTTATTTCTGACTTCCAACCATGTTCAGTGTTGGACAATGAACAAACCACTCTCTCCTTCTGCAGTGGTCTTTATTGGTTACCCAAGCTTGCTATCTCACAGTGCCCCTTTATTATAGTCTCGATATTTTAATTTCTATATCACAGTTACCCATCCTTTATTTGTGTTTTAACCTGAAGCCTTTCTCTTTATAAAAACATCACAATCCCTCTTCTGAAATGTAAGAAGCCACCCTAGCTTTATCAGGGATATACACATATTGCTTAGGTAAGTTGGTTTCCTGGGTTGATCACCAATAGCTCCCATTTTATACCAATTCTTATTAGTTTTTTGGCTTCACAGAGTGACAGTTTCTGACATCGAACTCTCTCTAAAAGAACATTGTGTTTTACAGACGCTATCAAAAAGCTGCAGACTCTAAGTTTAAAAGACTATTTTAAGGCATTAGTTTATTTCATATAATTTCCAAGTGATGAATTAATCGCATGCCTTGTTTATAATATTTCATTGGTCAAACTTTATTGGGTGAAAAGACTTGAATAAAACAAGAAGGAAGGGAAAAGGAGCAATAGAAGTCAGTATTGATAAAAAGTCAATATAGATAAGTCCATAGAAGTTCATGTGGGTAAGGAATATCATTTGCAGGTTAATCAGTCTCATTCTTGTTTTACAAGTAAAAGAACTAAGGAGCCAAAATGCTGCATCTGAAACACAAATGTTCGATTAAGATTATATTAAAATAGAATTTTGTTTTTTTCTGTTTCTCTATAAAACCATAATAGCTAGTCAGTCCCATTAAAGATCAAGTCGCCCTAATTGTCTAAGTCGTCTGGTTATGGCATCTGCGTATTTATTGGATTATTTTGACCAGATGGTGCCTGACGAAGTTTCTTCATGGCAGCGTGAGATTAATTGGGGTATTAAATAATGACCATATCACAGTTACCTGTGTGGAGCCAGATACAGAGTCCACCGGCCACTTCTCCTGTTGTGGAACCTTTGCTACTAGCCATGTTTCCTTTTAAACATAGGACATCTTTGTTTGTGGATCTGGGGGTCTGAAGTTTTGCGTTCTTACAGAAGGATCATATCCCAGCACTTTTGGGAATGGCAACAGCTTATATGATCTTGAAACAGACACCACGAGCCAGAAACCAGCTGAAGCGGATTGCGAAAATGAACTGGAATCCAATTGATGCCGAGGACTTTGAGAAGAGTTGGCTGCTGCTTGCTGATATTTATATTCAATCAGCAAAATACGACATGGCGGAAGAGCTGCTGAAACGGTGCCTGCGTCATAATAGGGTAGGTGACTGAAAATAACTGTTACCCTGCGGTGTGAAGGTTTTCTGTCGTAGGTTATTATAGAATGTGGGTCCATTTCTAACGGTTCTTGTGTGTTTTTGAAAATGAAATGTTTATTCTTACCACCATCAGGAAATAACGTTAATAAAAAGAAAGACGCCATTTGCTCTTGAAAATAAAGGAAGATAGAGATTTATGCAGTTTCAAGTTTCAGCTGTGGTATGCCCCACTTATGGAAAGTGTTTGTGGAATGTCAAGCATTTGCCTCTGATTATCCAACTCATCCCAGATCTAATGAAAATTGCAGAAGAAAGTTAATTGCGGACGTCTGTCCCTCCTATTAAGAAATACTCTAGATGAATTTACTGCAGCTGCATGTTGTTCTCACATTATTAGAATCCACTATGCATAATATATTTTGTGGGTAAAAGTCTTTTCAGCATTTAATTTGTTTATTAAAAAGTCCTTATCTTTAGGTATGAAATTGAAAATCTTCAAGTCTGTAGAAATCCAGGGCCTTTTAGTAACAGTGCATTTTTGTGTTTAGTCACAAAAAAAAAGGTCTTCTTATACCTTTTTTTATGTTAAGAATTCGTTAGTATTTGTTGAGAAATAATAGTACGCAACTTAGAAACTTGAGGGAATTTATCTTTACAGATTCATAGAAATTACTTCAAAATTTTAATCATAGTAAATGTTTTACTCTCAGTAAATTAGATTACAAAGTGGATCTTTTGTTTTTTAAAGAGTTACGATCATCTAATGCTATTAAATTACTTTCTTAGGAAATTTAAAAACCTAAAACATCAAGCCATTTATCAACTTATAGTCTCTACATCTAATTTTAAGTCAAATTGTCCTTGAAAAACAGATTCTCACTAATAGGTTTTGAAAAATCTGAACTTCTGGACCCCCTCAGGCAAGGGAAACAAAATGAAAATAAACTATTGGGATTAAGAAAAAATAAAAAGCTTGTGCCCAGAGAAGGAAACCATCAACAAACAAAAAGGCAACCTATGTGTGTGAGAAGATATTTGCAATGATATATTTGATAACAGATCACTATCCAAAGATATAGAGAAGTCGTACAACTCAACACCAAGAAACCTCCAAATAATCCAATTTAAAAATGGGTAGAGGACCTGAATAGACATTTTCCCAAAGAAGACCTACAGGTGGCTGATAAACACATGAAAAGATGCTCAACATCAGGGAAATGCAAATCAAAACCAAGATGAAATATTACTTTATACTTGTGACAATGGCTAGAATCGAAAAGACAAGAGGTAACAAGTGTTGGCAAGTATGTAGAGATAAGGAAACTCTTGTGCAGTTTGTGGGAACGTGTATTGGAGCAGTCACTATGGAAAACTGTATGGATGTTCCCCAAAAAATTGAAAACAGAAATACCATATGATTCACTAATTCCACTACTGGGAATTTTTTCATTAGGGAAAATGGAAGTACTAATTCAAAAAGACGTATGCGTTCCCATGTTTATTGCAGCATTATTTACGATAGCTGAGATACAGAAGCAACCCAGATGTGGGGCACCTGGGTGGCTCAGTCAGTTAAGCATCCAACTCTTGATTTTGGCTCAGGTCATGATCTTAGGGTCTTGAGATCAAGCCCCACGTCTGGCTCCGTGCTCAGCAGGGAGTCTGCTTCTCTCTCTCTCTACCTCTAGACCCTCTGTCCCTCCCTCCATTCATGCTCTGTCTCTCTCTCTCTAAAATAAGTAAATCTTAAAAAAAAAAAAAAAAAGTGACCCAAGTGTACATCGATAGATGAATGAATAAAGAAGATGGATATATATACAATGGAATATTTCTCAGCCATTAAACAGAATTAGTCCTTGCCATTTGTGACAACATGGACGGCCCTGGGGTTATTATGCTAAGGGAAATAAGTCAGAGAGAGAAAGACACCATATGATTTCACTTACATGTGGAATCTAAACAAACAAACAAAAAACAGGCTCATAAATTCAAAGAACAAACTAATGGTGGCCAGAGGGCTGGGGAGTAGGGGGATGAGCAAAATGGGTGAAGGGAAATGGGAGATACAGACTTCTCATTATGGGATGAATAAGTCATGGGGACGAAAGGTAACAGCATAAGGAATATGTGATACTGTAAGAGCATTGTATGGTAACAGATGGTAGCTACACTTGTGATGAGCGTAGCATAAGGTATAGACTTGTTAAATCACTCTGTTGTACACCTAAAACTAATGTAACATTGCATGTCAACTGTACTTCAATAAAAGACAAGAAGGAAAAAGAAAAATGTAAACTGTCAGACAGCTGACCCCTCCATGCCTAGTCTAGGATGAAGCAAGATTACGTGGGAATTAAGGCTTCAGTACAGATAGCGTTTCAGTTTGCCAGAACACTGACAGCGATATATTGCAGGTTGAACACGAGGGCTACTTTAGAGGCGCCAGTTTGGCTGATTAGACATGTCAATATTGGAAGCCTGAGATTCAGGAACTAGAGCTTAGAAACCTTGAATTGTATAATTAAAAGATGGAGATCATCCAGATCTGGGACAGAAATGTACAAGATGATACTAGACCATCTTGTCCTACCAGATGGCAAGGAAGCTATCGAAGATGATTAGAGTCATGTCAAGGACTCAGGAGCCAACTTGAAGACACTCACACTAGCCAAAGTTGGAACACATTAACCATCAGTAAGAATAGTAACTGCAGTGGATTGAAACACACCAAATAAGTTTAAATCCATGAGTTTACAAAGATCCAAAAAAGAAAAAAAAAAACCTAATTGGTCATCAATGAAATATGCTGATGAACTGTTATTTCTAAAGCCAGCAAATAAAGGGAAGGCATTACGTACTTATCTGTGTGAACTATACTGCTGTGTAACAGTGTGGCATAAAAGGAGACATTTCTCACGATAGATGTTTTCCAGCTAATAAATGAAGAAAGAGTGATAGACTGTCACCATTTCCCATCCCTGATACATTAATGAATGGTTATAACATCATAAAAAAAGAATCTGATATTATGTGCCTCCTGAGGGAAGAACACGCCATCTGTGATGGGGCCAGACTGGGGTGAGCAAGTCTCACACCCTCACCTGGGGTCCAGAATTTAAAAGGGCACTTTAAGTGTCAGGAATTATCTTCAGCAGCTGGTGCTACTATAACAAAGTGCTATAGACCGGGTGCCTTATAATCAGCAGAAATTGATTTCTCCCAGTTCTAGAGACTGGAAGTCTGAAATCGGGTTGCCAGCGTGGTTCAGTGCTGGTGAGGGCTGTCTTCCGGGTTGCAGACCGCCAGCTTTTTGTTGTATCCTCCCACGGTGGAAGGAGAGGGCAGAGAATTGGCTGGGGTCTCTTTCATAAGGACACTGGTCCCACTCATGAGAGCTCCATCCTCCTGACCTAATTCCTTTGCAAAGATCCCATCTCCTGGTACCATCACACTGGAGGTGAGGGTTTCAACATATGAATTTTTTAAACATTCAGTCCACTGTAGATAAAAATAATCATTTAATCAAGATTATTATAGATTATTATAATAAATTGTAATAAAAGATTATTATAATAATTTAATGCAATATTTTTTAAACCAAAATATCAAAATGTTAAATAAATAGCATCTGCCAGTGCGGTGCTAAGCGATATTGAAGCCTGAAACAAAAGGGAAAATGTATGCCTCCATATCTATGTTTTTATGTATTTTTCATTTTAATGAAAATATTATTGACATATTTACTCCCATTAAAGTCAGGAAAATAACATAAATTTTGTTTGGATATAAAGAAAATATTCAAATTTAAAATGTGAGTTTCAATATCCCCACTTTTCAATTTGATTTGTAAAAATTAATGTTTGAGAAAAAATTAGCAATTAAAAAAAATCACAAAAACATGTATAGAGTTGTGCATTTTTCCTTTTGCCTCAGGCTCCATTGTGGCTCAGCAGGGCACTAACCCATGAAGTCCTTTCACCTCTCTCCCCAGAGATCAAGATCGAATTTAAACGTCTAGATCTAATTATAATTTCCAGATATCAGTGACATGGGAATACATTACATAAGCACCACAAGGATGAACTCAACTGAATCTGGGCTGTGACAAACTCGAGGATAAAAATTCTTGTTTGCTACATTTAACTGCAAGAAAAGAGAGAGATGGAAGGGAAACCTCTAAATCAAAAGAAAGTCAAGAGACATTTCAGCCAGTCAATGTGTGGGCCTTGTTTGGCCCATCATCCTAACAAACTAAAAACAAAACAAAATTATATTGAAACCATTTGAAATTTGAATAATGACTGGATATTTAGTAATATCAAGGAGTTGTTAAATTTTTGGTATGATAAACTGTGGTTCTGTTTAAAGGAAGTCCTTATATTTAAAGAAGCATACTAAAATATTTATGAATGAGATGGTACAATATCTGAGGATTTTTTATTTCCTAATACAGGACAGGTATGCAGGGGCTAGAGGTTAAAATAGTATTAGTCGTGATTTAATTGTTGAAGGTACAGGCTCATGGGGTTCATTGCACTGTTAATTTTAACTTGAAATTATTTGTAATAAAAACTGTAAAATACACATTCCCTTGCACGTCCCCCAGTTCCTGACTCTGGGGGGAATGGGAGTTAGGTTTGATCAGAATCTTTTAGTAAGTCCCATAGATGATTTGATTGCATAGCTAAGGTTGAAAAACATTGTTTTATGTGCCAATTAAATGAGTTAATGTGGTCGACCTCTATAGTCCTAAGTACCCCATAAAATCAAGTTTAATCTATTGATGTAACTTCCATTTTCCTTCAGTCTTGCTGCAAAGCTTATGAATATATGGGGTACATTATGGAAAAAGAGCAAGCATATACAGACGCTGCCTTAAACTATGAGATGGCCTGGAAACATGGCAGTCAGACAAATCCAGCGGTCGGTGAGTTTAATGAATTAGATACTAGGTTTTCACTGGAAACTTGGGTTCTATTTGTAAATCTTCATTTAAATGCATTTGATTTCTTTTTAAGAACAAAATATACATTAAGAGCCAATTTCCTTTATCAGTCTTTCTGAAAAATAAATTTTATATTCACAATAGTTTATTAACTTAATAGTTGTTAAGTATAATTTCCTGAGATTCAAACTAGTCCTCAGTCACCTTAAAGGACATCTAATCTAATTCAGCCCCTTTCTCTCCCTTAACCCTCTGCCATTTCCAAATGGTAATGCTGGGGAGGAAAAGTGTTCCAGCGTCAGGTCAGTTAGGAAAACATTTCATTAAATCAAGGTCTGCAGGTTTCTTTACTGCAGGACTTCTCTGTGCCTTTATACACTAATGTAAATTGTGATGGATGTCACAGAGGGGACAATGTCCAATAATATGACCATGGACATTTTTTTTTTTCCTGAGCATCCAGAAATATCAACTTGTTCCAGTGATAGACTCAAGGAATGTGGTCTCCAACATCCCTACCAGATAGACAGCATCTGGAATATGCTTAGTAACTAGCCTCCCCCCACATTGTGAGGGAGCTCATTCCTATGTTTTTCCCTTTCTTTGTACTGCGCTGGAATATGCTGCATTGAAACTGGCCAGGTCTCTTCTCTGGAGCAACCCACAGAGTCCTTTCCTTCTTACACGTGTGGCACTCTAATTCAGCTTTCTGTCCTGTCTCTCTAAACGCGTCTCTACAAACTATCTCAGTTACTCGCCCATTCTTCCTGAGACTTGCTTCCAAATCTTTCACCCTCCTTGTTGCCGTCTCCTGGAAACTCTAAAATAGTGCTTCCCAATCTGTGCTTTGGAATACTTGGTGAGATATTAATTGTTATTTCTTTACAAAAATGAAAAGAGAGTTGAGTAATGAGGAGGTTAGATTTTATGGCCAAATAAGTTTGGAAAAGGCCATTTTATTGGTCCATGCCCCTCCTGACCTGTTGTACCAGAAATGAACAAGTTCTTGAGTATAATTTAAGATGTAATTATATCTATAATCAAGTTGTTTTTTTATTAGGCATTTTTGTAGTTGTTAACTCAGCCTTAAGGTGGCATCCGTCCTTTTAGCAACCATGTCATGGTATGGACTCAGATTTAATTTGCAATCTGATAGGTCATCTTTACATTAACTGCTGTTAGTTCAGGACTTCCCCCACCGTGTATTTTTCTGGGGTCTGCTATTTTACTAGACTTGGTATAGGGCACAGGAACTAATACAATACCATTTGTTGATGGTATTTTTCCTTCTCAAGTATCATGTATCCTACAGGATCGAGTCAGCTTGTAAAATGAAAATTCCTTTAATGTCTTTAAAATAGATGTAATTTTGACACTTTATTTCATAGAAGGTATACATTTAGAAGTTAAATTATTTAAACATTCTGTTCCTTGGAAGACTTCAGCAAATGTAGAGATTCCAACTCATTTGTTCTTCCATTGTGTCATCTGTGTATTTTATAGATGATTTTATCAATTTTCCCAACTTCTCATTGGTAAGTTTTCTCTGAGGCTCTCAATTCATTCTTTAGTTTCTTCCTTAAGGTCGTCATTGCATCTAACACCCGCAGTTGCCTGGCCAAGTTAACAATGCATTTCACTTTTTCAGCTGTCAGGAAATCCTTCAAATCATGGTCATGTTCTTTCCGTAAGATTCAGGCTTGAGTACTGTCACTGTGAGAAGCACCAGGAAGAAAACACATGTATGTCTGCCCCTCTGCACCCATTCTCGGGTCACATGACACGCACTAGACTGTTCACAGTGTTCATGTTCCTCTCTCCTCTCTGCTACCTTTTCCCCCCTGATTACATAGCATTGAATTTCTACAAGCTTGACAAGTGTAATGCAGCTGCAGTGCACATTTTCTTTGCCATTTCTGGCCCTTTATTTCCTCTCTCAAATTTTTTAGACAAGATGATCTATCAAGTTTCTTCCAACATTAAAACTTTATGCTTCCAATTTAGTATTGACTAAATTGCTAATATTTGTGTGGCACTCTAAAACTTTTAAAAGCATTTCACAACAAATATTTTATTTGATCTTAAAATCGCACTGAGTTGGGGGTGGGTTCTGATGAGGAAACTTGAAATTGACAGCTCACTTGACTTGCTAAGGTCTCCAAGCTTGTCAGGAAGCCAGAAAGCAAAACTTAAATCCAGGTTTTTTGGCTCTAGTTTCCATGTAAAGTATGATTGGCATGGCATGACATTTTAAATTGTTTTCTTTTTTAAATGTCACCAACTTTATTTTTAGCTCATTTTACAATTCCTTTGTAATGATATCAAGTTTAACTCTCTGAAACTTACTGTTTTCATCTTTGACAGTTTTATAGGCATGTATGTTTATGTGTGTTTATATCAGATATTATGAATTTTAGATGATTCCTATTTCTTTTTACTACCTTGTGATTACATTAGCCAGTAATTCTTTTCAAATATTTGTTTGAAATTTTAAAAAAAAAATACTTTGGTACTTTTATTAGGGCCCAAGAGTGGCATTCAGATTTCCCTAATTTATATTTGTAAGAGGTAAAGTGAAATACTGAATTTATGAATTACATATTATTTTACATCATGGTATTATCATATCACATTTGGGGAGTGCAATGGCACTGTTACTTTCTTATCTCCTCCTGTTTGCTAACTTTCATAGCGTTCTTATAGAAAAACAGCAATCCTTTAAGAATGTCTTAAAACTTTATTTCAAATGTCAATATTTGAAACATGACATTTCCTTCTAGTACTTGTGCTAATTGTTACTAATGGTTGATGTGGAATATCTGATGACTACTCTACCCTCTGCTGGGCCGCTCTCCTAGCTGTTCTGCCCTGTCATGTACTCCGGGTCTCTTCGGCTCCTGTGGCTCCTACCATTGCCTTTTATCTGAGCAGTTCCCTCTGCCTAAAAGTGTTCATGCTTCTGTTCCCTTTGCCCAGTTCAGGCTTCATCCTTCAGTTTGCAAGCACTGCCTGATACCCACCCCCTCCCCATCCAGGTTTCTTATTCCAGGTGTGTTGGCCCGGACCTTTCTTTCATAGCATTTATCTCACTTTTGAAAGTAGTAACTTACATAATTATTTAAATAACCTACTTTATTTCCTAATAGAATGTAAACCTCCTGCCTTCAGGGATCAGTGAGCCTGACATGTTAAGTGCTAAATAAATCTATGCTGTATAAATGGATAGCTGTGGTATTATTTACTGTCTGGTGATGAGTTTGTACTATAATCTGAAATAAATGGGCCTTTTTTAGTAAGTTTCAAAAGCCACTCTTGTAGGATGGCAGTCTTCTCAAACCCAACAGGATGTTCACTGCAGTCCTTTTTCCAGCTCCATTTTCTTTTATACCTGTTCTCCCTTCATCCCATCACTTCTCTCTTATAGTGTGCTCACCAGCCTTCGCTTAGACTTCTCCAGTGAGTAAGCGAACAAAGGAGGAGGCAAAAAAGGTAATGCTAGCCAAGTGTTCTATAAATAGTACGACATCATTATGGCTTTTTTTTGTCTTAACAGGGTACAAACTGGCATTTAATTACTTAAAAGCAAAAAGATATGTGGATGCCATTGACGTATGTCACCAGGTAACACTTCGATTTAGATTTCTTAAAATTTTCAGCTGCACAATTTCCTACTTTTAGTTCATCTCAAGATGTATGTGAATAGAGGTAGAGGCTGTTGTATTTTGGTTAAATGACTCATCAAATACATCTGGGAAAGATTACCACCTTTCCAAGTTCAGCAAATGATAAAGTTTATTTAAATCAAACATGTTTTTAATTGGGGCTCCAATAATGTTTCTATCATGTTAGAGACAGAGGGCTAGAGGAGAAGCATGTGAAATAAAACTGATTCTCCAAGCCATTGTTCTGAATGAAGTTCTTGTAAATGTGTCCAAGTCTGGTTAGTAGAGAATTCAGATTTAGAAATTAGAGATAAGAGGTATTTCTGTTATTTAGAAGTCATTCAATTACATATCTGTAATTGATCCCTAACTAAATGATCCCTTACTAAAGTGGCAAATATTTAAGTTGCACTTTTAGAATTTGCAGTTTCTTTATATATGCATTTACATTGTCCCATTGATATATAAGGCATTGCCCCCATTGTTCCAGATAAGGCCTTATATTAAACATCGTTAGGAGCTCCAAGAAAAGCTCCTTAGAAAAGAATTATGTAATGTCTTCTAGCCCAGATGGCTGTATCAGCATCATTATAGTAAATACTTGGCTTCAGTGATTGCTATCGATTACTGAACCTTTCTGTAAGGCAGTATTTCATGTTAAAGTTAAGGTTGTGCATTAATGCAAGGTTATACGTTAGAACCATTTGCGGAATTCTCTTTTAAAAATGACTCTCTCCCCACTCCTAGACTCAGTAGGCCTGGAAATTTGTGTGTTTCAAAATCTGACGTGTGCTTATGGTCAAAAATAACTCTGTAAGGGTTTTTTAAATATCATGTGAATAGCTAAATTTTCTAAATACAAATCATTGATACATACTTGTTTTTTGCAACCAATCTATTAAGGAAGTAATTATATTTGTTGTATTTCTCACATGTATTTGTATTCTATTGTTGTCATCTAATTACTATTACTATGAGTTATGTCACATTTCAGATATCACCTTTAAGAGGTGTTGTTATATTTGTACGACTCTAATGCTCATTTCCAGTAAGTTTTGTAGCTCTCCAGTTCTCAGTAATCGATTACAAGTTCTCGTGCTTTTGTTTTGTTTTTTGTTTTTTTGTTTTTGCAGGTTCTTGAAGCACATCCAGCTTATCCAAAAATCAGGAAGGATATACTTGATAAGGCCCGTACATCTTTGAGGCCTTGAAAAGTATTTTAATTTAGTTTGTTGGTTAAGCAGGAAATGAATCAATTCTTCGAGTTCAGAATAGGTTTGAGCTAAAACTTTGTAACAGAAGCATACCTTTCTTTCTCCAGCAGAGGCTGCTATTGTATATAAAGAGAAATGCTATGTCAAATGGATGGGCTTCTGATGGAGAAGGTCAATGGGAGCTGGTTTATTTGATTGACTGTCTTGATTAGGAACAGGTTTGGTGTCTCTGTGATAAAGATTATAACCCATTTCTATAAAGAATATTTTGTTAAATACAAGGTACTTAAGTATCTATATCTTTTCTAAGGAGTATTAGTTGTTTATTTCAAGAAATATACATAAAATGCTGTTCTTTGTTAGAATTTTTTTGTAACATTCTCTGTTGTTTCAAAGGTTTGAGAAAATTTTCTTGTAAATTTATGAAAAAAAGTATATTTTAATAAAAAAGTTACAAATGTATGGTTTGTATTGCTCTTAGAACTCAAAGACATGGTAAGTTTTGCAAAATCAGGGTAAGCCCCCCAAACAATTTGCACAGTTAATGAGTAGTTGAAATATGGGACATTCCTAGAAAAATCTTTTTGGGAAAGTGTAAAGAATGTGAGCTTCCGTTCCCTTTGTTGAACTCATTCTTTCTGCTTTCGATGCCATTGTGATCTTAAGAAATAATCTGGATGTGAAATCAGTTAAAATAGGTAAATTCTTATAGGAATAGTTTACCTTAGTCCGAAGACTAGATGTCTTGATGTCACTTCAGACACTGTAACATCTGGCAGGGAAGGGCGACAGAATAGTTTTGGTCAGCAGGGCCTTACACACCCTGTGAAAGCAGCTGCTTTCCTTACTGTGCCTACCACCCTCTGGCATAGTGGCTCTCAGCCTTTTAGGTTAAAGTGAACCTAATCTTCACTCAGTTGTTAGCATTATTTCTGACTTGTCGTGTACATCTTTTTTCAGTTGTCTTTAAAAATACCATAAATAGGTCTATTTCATTTGCATTTTCAATAAATACAGAGTATATTTTTAAGTCACTTGTTGCTACTGAGTGTCCTATGTTTATTTTTTTTTGAGCTATATTCTCTTGCTTTTGACTACTTCTGCAATTTTCCAAAGTCCTTTTAATTCCAGTTATACGCCATAAAATTCTAATCATTCGTTTTCACCTACCTTATTTATGGCATTTCATGAAAGTATTTAAGAGCATTTATGAAGCATTTCATATCTGTTAGAACACTTTCACATGTCTTATTACAGTTGATCACCAGGACCCTAGAATATAGGTGTCATTATCCCTGTTTATGATTCTGGAACTGTGGCAGATTAGCTCTTTCTTTGTAATTCAGCCTGAATGGGCATGTTAAGGATATTATATAGCATAGTACCTTACGTAGTTCCAGTGAATTTGCATCGTAGAATGCTGGAGTCCTAGAAGTTGGATAGAGAAAGTAGAACATTTCTTCTCCCAGCAAAATACTCTCATATCAGTCTTCCTATCTGTAAAATGGGGATTTTGTTTTTGTTTCTTTAGCAATCACTGAATATTTCGCACCTGCCATTTATGAGGTACTATTCTAGGAACTTTACTTATATTATGTCTTTTAATTCACACTCAACTCTCCAAAGAAATAATACGCATTTTTTAGATGAAGAGGATGGAGTTTCAACTTAATGTTTTGCCCAAGGTCACAGAAAAAGTGTCAGAATCTGGATGCCATACTGACCCAGACAACTTCAAAGCTCACACCCTGTTTCCTTTATTAAGACATTTTGCATCAGTAGGAGAGATTTTGTCTATAAGAAAAAATTCTCTTGTCTACATCTGGCTGGCAGAAGAAACTAAGTGTTCTGTCACAGAGATAGTCAAATAAGGAGGAACAAGGTGAACTGAGTGAAATGAACAGTTCTTACAAACATGAAATTACCGAAGGCAAGTCTAATTGAGGAGTGGTGGAGTGCAGCCGTAAGTACCTGGATCTGAAGTCAGACCAGCCTGGGTTTCATTTGGCTCTACCACTTACTAGATGTTTAATCTTCCTTAAGTTATGTAGGTTCTCTGAGCCTCTGTTTTCTTGTCCAGAAAGAAGCACGTAAGGATAATCTGCCTCAGGTTGTTGTAAGGATTAATTGAGAGAACATACATAAAACCTGTAATGAATCTGACTCAGGCTCTTAATGAATGGTGGCTCTACTTATTATTATAAGTGGAACAGGGCCAAGTAGTAACTGCAGTTGAGAAAAACCCTCACAGAAGAGAAAAATGAAGTCCAAGGTGAGATAAAGAAGACAAGTGAGTTCCCCAAGACCGCTCAGCCATGTGGGATTCAGGTTCTCATTCATGCTCGCCCTCCTCCCCACCATACCCCATCTTTTTACCCCTCCGTCCTCCCCCTACCAAACACTGTGCTGTACTTTTTACATGCATAATCTCTTCTCCATCTCTGCCTTTGCGCTAGCCTCCTCTGACCTGGGATTCTCCTCTCCCTTACCCTGCTTCCTGTCTCCAAGCTTCCCGCTCTAGGCTTATTCTTTCTTTCTTTCAGGTATTAGTGTATTGTCACCTCCTCAGAGGCCATGTCCACGTCCAGGCCCACAGTCTAAAGTAGCCATCCTGCCATGCTGTATCATATCACCCTTTTTAAACTCTGGTTATCACTTAACCAGTCTCTGATGTTGTCTTGTTCACTGAGGCATGGTTTATGACCAAGCCTTATGTGACATACCCAAGATCACACATCCAGGAAAGTGGGAACTCAAGCTGCTCTGAACTGCTAGTTGAAGGAATCAAGTGAGATAAGAGTTTGGGGCTACGCTAAGGACAGAGAGCAGAGGAGTACAACATGAAAGAATTTTCTATCCATCTGGGATCAGAATACCATCCCCTTACGGTAAGGAAGCAGTTACAAGCTTAATGCACTTTGACCTTAAGCCAGCTGGTATGATGAACTGGGTCCCAAGAAGAAACAGCTTTCTTCCCTAGAAGTCAAGAACCTAGAGCAATTCTGGAAGGGTTTTCTGCATGCACAGCTGAGGAAGTTACTTTGAACTTTGCATTAGGGTACAAGTAGCTAGTAGAGTCACTGTGGAAACCAAATGACCAATTAAGACTGACAGAAACTTTTAGTTTGTGACTAAAGACAAGTGAATAGCCTTATAACCGGCTTGTGTAGCAGTGCGAGTGCTGAGACAGCAATAAATGACCGGCTTGTATAGCAGTGTGAGTGCCGAGACAACAGTAAATGAGGGATTGGCAGAGGTGCAGGGAAGCCAGCCCACCCATACAGTGGACACAGTGGAGTGCCGCCTTCCTGAAGGGCATTTCGGCAGTATGAACTTAGAGTTTGTCTTTTGGGTAATCGTACTTAGAGAAATTTTTCATAGGAGATACTCAGAAATTTCTCGAAGTTTTTCAGTTAAAAAAAAGGTAACAGCAAAAAGCTTATTTTTTGTTTTGGGGTTTTTTTTATTATTACCAAAACACTCAACACAAAGGAAGTGATCAAATACATTAAACTTTACCCGATAATGGAGTACTATGTAATCATCAAAAACTATTTTCAAAGATGTTTTTATGTGTTTTTTGAAACTTTTTTTTAGATATTTTTAACTGCTAAAATTCTCACAAAATAATAAGCAAAATAACAGGAAACATGGCTTCATATAACATATTAACTTGCAAAAAAATAGATGCATAGATATAAATACATACAAAACCAGATGAAACTAACCCAATTTGGGGGGGGCACCTGGATGGCTTAGTCAGTGAAGTGTCTGCCTTCGGCCCAGGTCGTGATCCCACAGTCCTGCGATAGAGCCCCATGTCAGGTTCCCTACTTAGGGGGACTTTGCTTCTCCCTCTCCCTCTGCCCCCCACCTGCCCACTTGTGCTCTCTCTCAAATAAATAAATCTTTTTTTTTTAAAGAAATTAACCCAATTTTTAACTCGTTCTGAGTGCTGAAATAATCAAAATTTCTTATTTTACAAGTTAACTGCAATGAACATATACACGAAAAAATTTTTGTGTGTTTTCTTTTTTAGAGAATAACATTCTAAAAACTTGCTTCTTGCTGACTGTTTAAAGTTGTTTAGCTGAGCAAAGATGAGTAGGAAAACTAAACAAAAGTTAACATTCTTTCAACTCTTAACACCCGCGCTTTACTACTAATTGTTTATGCAAAATGTAATCTGGTTTATTTCACTTGTCAGAGGAAAAGATTCATTCAGGATGTAGAAGATAGAAAAAGACTGCTGGGAAATGTTAACAGGAGTGTTACAGCCATGATAATAGGAGAACATGGGATTACTAAGGAGGCTGGAAGTTTCTCTCGTCAAAATGGGTCAAGAGCACAGTCCCGCAACTGCAGAAAAATTGAGAGCAAAGCCAGTTCTCTGCACTTTTAGTTCATATTCTAATAGAGTTTTAGTGATGAACCTACCAAATTTAATAAGAAGCCAGTGGAAATAACTGAAATCACACAGGGCCACAAAGTGTGGTTGTGTAGTTTGTGTCCAGAACGGGAAGGACCCAGCTGAGGGGGGAGTGGGTGGAGGCTGAAATCCAGCACCCAGGTGTTATACCCTGCAACTCCCCCCACCCTTGGAGGAAGAGGGCCCCTCTTCTAATCGGAACAAAGATTCCTTGTGGGTTAGTAACAGCCCTGTGAATGGAAGGTGAGGAGTTACAGACAGCGTAAAAAAATGTTTAGATACAGAGATGAGGGTAAGGGAGTGGGGGTGTGCTGGCTGCAGAGTGATAGGACAAATGTCTTGCTTGGTTTTTTGTTTTCTAAGGTAAGAGCTAATTGAGCATCTTGGAATATTTACAGAATATTTAAAGCCAACTGATATCGAAGGTGGTATAAGAAGAGGGAAAAATGGAGTAGGAAAAGGATGAGGTTCTGGGGGCATTTAGAAGAATGAGTTTGCAGGGATGTGTGATTTTTGTAAGGAGAATATCGGAATCAAATAAGCGCAGAAAAGAGGTATGACATACAAAGGTGGCCTCAGGAGCCCTTATGCTAATTGGCTCCAGTAGTTTTGTGATAAATAAAATGGTCTTTGACCTAAATGCAGTACCACTCTTTCATATGCGTGGAATTTGGGGGCCTCTGTTTTCCTTGAGCACTGAAGTATTTTTCACTTACTTCCAGGTTCCTGGTTGTGGTTGCTGGAAGTCCGCCTGCCAGATTAGAGGGGGGTTACTGTAACATAATAAATCATAGTTATGGGCAAAAAAAGTGCTACCCACCTTTTAATACTCTTCTTAAGAACCAGATGTTTTCTAAAAAAAATGCTTCACTCTACAATCTGCCTTACAGTGCACATAAATGAATCTGGCACGATGCCCATAAAAGCAATTTGATCCCATAAATGAAAGCAGAGTAATGAGCAGGTTCTAAATGTCTTCCTTCCGAGTGGTATAACCTTAGAAGCTATGGCAATCTTAAACCAAACTGTTTTCAAATAGTGTGCATGTTATTTTTATCTTTCTTCAAACAAATTGTTTTGGCAATGTAGAAGAAACTGTTTAAAAAAAATACATAAGGATATTTTAAGAAGGTAATTACTATTTCAGTTTCCTCCAAAGGCAGGCTACTTTTATTTTTAATGAGTAAATGATGTAAGAAGCTTTACAAAAAAAAAATTTTTTTTTTAATCACAAACAGAGCTGGGAAGTAGTCCTATCCTCACTTATAATGGGTCAGGGTGTAATGGGTCCTGCTCCCCAGTTAGAGATTAAACTTTCTTTGAAAAACACACTAAGTTTAAAAACTTTGATGGAAAAAATGTGCTAAAATGCTAAGCAGTTTTATAAATGCTCTTTTCAAACAGTTTAAGTTAAATACTTGAAATTGCTCTAGTCAATGAATAAAAACTTCTCTCCTGACATAATTTCTTGAAAAACGTCTGGCCATTTTTCACATTGACTTAAGTCACAAATTGCAGAAGACATTTGAAGGGGAATTTAGGAACTGGGAAAGTCCAGGATTTGGGGAACACCCAAGAGCAAAGTTAAAATGATTGAACATATGCCCCACAAAGAGACAAGGGGAAGAAATGTTGCAAACAGGGTGTGTCTGGATCCTGCTAGCACTTCTCTGTGCTAAACATGGACTCCATAACTCTAGTTATAGTGTATCTTTTGGTATATGTTGGGTTCTTGTTGTTTTCATAGATTTCTTAAAATGTCAAATACTCATTATTTTAGTTCCAGTACAAATTGTTTTTGTTTTCACAAAAAGAGAATTTTTTTTCTTTTTTGGTTGACTTTTCATTTGGAAATCTTTTCAGATTTACAGAAGTTGCATGAATAAGGAAAGAACAAAGACTACCCACCTGCCGTTTACTTAGATATATACTAAAATATTGCCATCATCTTACCTCAAAAGCTCCATCATGTGTGCCTTCTCTGTGCAGTTACCTATGTTTATATACACATTTAGGCACACACACTATATACTCATACCCGTGCATAGAATTTTTTTTCGGAGCATTTTGAGAGTAATTGCATTATTTTACACACCCCTGTCCTCCTAAGTACTTTCTTGTGTATTTCTCAAGAATGGGGATCTTCTCCAATCACAGAACAGTTGTGAGCTTGAGTAAATTTAACATCGATACAATACTTTTGATCTCCCACGCTACTGCCAGTTGATCCCAGAATGTCCTTTATAGTATCCTTCCAGTCCGGTTCCACTCTGGGACTGGGGACTGCATTGCTTGTCATGTCTCTTTAGTCTTGTTTAAAGCTGGGGAAATTCCCACAGCCTTTCTCTGTCTTTTATAACACAACCATGTCTGAAGGATACAGTCATCCAGTGCTTTTCTTTTGTAGAGTTGTTCCACATTTGGGGATTGTCTGATATCTCTTCATGATTAGATTGACATTGAGCAAACCTGGCCCTAATACTATGTAAAAGTAATGCCTTGTCCTTAGGGTAACTTCTGGAAGCACACAATGTCCATATATCCTGATTGGTGACATTAATTTTGATTACCCAAATTTTCCCGCTCTGGAGTTGTTAGTTTTTTCCCTTGTAGCTAGTAACCAATCTGTGAGGAGATATTTTAGATCATACAAATAGCCACTCTTCAAAAATATCCCTAGATGAGCATGATTCTTGCCTGATGTCTTCTTTACCATGATGGTTATAAAAGACAGTCTAGTCTATTATCAGCACATTCTCCACATGTACCAACCAGTCAGCCCTCAGCATTTTACTGTAAGCAAGAGCCCCTCCCTTATTTATTATTTTTTACTTTTTATGAATTATTCTATTTATGGATTCATAAATTCTTTTTCTCCCCTCAATAACTCATAAGTCATTAATGTCCTTATTTTGTTGCTCAAATTGTTTCAGATTTGGCCGGCAAGAGCTGCCTTAAGCTGGCTCCTATGGCCTTGTGACATACCCCCATCATTTTTTTTTTCTTTTTGAGTACTTCCCTACTTTGAAGTATAACAAAATGTCTTAGGTTGAACTTCTGACTTCCCTTCCCCAGCCTTGCAATCAGCAGTTTCTCCAAGGAGTCCTGGTTCCCTTTAGTGTGGGGATGGTATTAGAGATCAAACTCTTACTGCCGAGGTGTTCATTGCTACTAGGGTGAATTACTTCTGAACACTCTGAGCAGGGCTGCCTGGGGGACTTGGTCGGTGAAGTGTTTGACTCTTGGTTTCGGCTCAGGTCACAATCTCAGGCTCAGGTCATGATCTCAGGGTCATGAGACAGAGCCCTGTGTCAGGCTCTGCTCTCAGCAGGGAGTCTGAGATTGTCTACCTCTCCCTCCACTCCTCCCCTCGCTCACTTTCTTTCTCAAATAAATAAATCTAAAAAGAAATTTTTTTAACATTTTTTTTAAGATTTTATTTATTTATTTGACAGAGAGATAGCCAGCGAGAGAAGGAACACAGGCAGGGGGAGTGGGAGAGGAAGAAGCAGGCTCCTAGCAGAGGAGCCTGATGTGGGGCTCCATCCCAGAATGCCAGGATCACGCCCTGAGTCGAAGGCAGACGCTTAACGACTGTGCCACCCAGGTGCCCCTAAAAAGAAATTTAAACACTTAGAGCAAATAAAAAGCATGCATGCATATGCACATGTACACATGTATACACACACATATGTGTGCACATACCCATGCATGCACACATATAAATACACATATTTTAGAAATCACAAAATTACATCCATTTCTCCAATTCCACTTTATCATCTTGGGTTCTTTCTTGCTTTCCCCCAGTCTTCTTTGTCCATCCCTTCTTCCACAGTGAGACCGTGAGCCTCAGCAACTTCAGCATACTCATTTCTTCATCCTATAATCCATCTAAAATAGTTTCAGAATTGCTTCACCCAACACTCATGATGAAAAACAAACCTACTAAAAGACCTCAACATTTGTTTGCTGTCCCCCACCTTCCTCAGCACCACCAACTTTGATTGATTTTAATGTTGATAAATTTAACAACCTATCTTAAAGTGTTGCCTTAAGCATCTTGCAGTGATATGAGGTATTTTAAAAATTGAACTAAATAATTTATTGTTGACGAGAATGTATGCTTTGCTCCATAAACCAGCTTTGCATTCTCCCTCCAAATATTCATCTACTTGCAAAATAAATGCCATCCCTTCCCACACCCACCAGTGTCATATTAATGATGTAGTGGCAGGAAGGAGAATAGGAGACTCTGGAGCCTAAGCAAAACATCAAGTGCTGAGGACTGAGAGTTGAGCTTTCTGTTAAAAATACGTAGCAGATCTTATTATCATAAACTGATTTCCGTTTGCCCTCACGTATTTTCAGACCCTTTGCTATGATAGTTTACATGGCAGCTATAAACATCTCTAAAAACAGGAAAATTTGCTTCCTAGATTATTCAAAATACAAGCTTCTAGATTTGTAGCCACTAACACCATTTCCCCTTCAACCTGCCCTTTCACACTGTTGCCTTTTTCATTGAGAGAATCCTGGTCTTTGCTGGAACAAGTTAGATGTATTTCCCTTAGTCTTTATTTTTGTATTTACATTTTATAGCTATTTTCTCGTGTCCTACGGCCTCACAAAATGGTTTTGAATAGCAGAGCTGCAGAGCTGACGGGGAGGTCAGCTATGTTAATTTCAAAGCGCCCCAGTCTTCGGTGTGAGGTTGCCTAGCAACCCATCTCTCAGGCCTCCTTTGTGGATTCGAGAGAGGAGAGGAAGCAATTCTTCTATACACTCTCAAGCCGAGATGGTTTTATAAAGTGAAAAACCTTTCGCAAAGGGTCCAACACAACCCGTCTCTGCTTTTCTGCCCACTTTGTGCACTTCACACATGATGAGAGAAATATTCCATCCTTTGATGCCTTAGATCTGATACAGATATAAAACAGAGCTACACACGCTATGGTCAAACAGTGGAAGTGACCTGTATCCCTATGTTAAATTGAGACACATTAATTAAACCAGTCGCCTTTCCCTTTCTCTTACATGAAAGCATACTTTCCCCTCAAGTTCTAAAAGCCAGTTACGTTAAATGAAACTGCAGCTGCCCTGCTGAGCATCAGTTACCATAGCGACACAGGCAGGAGTGGTGGTTTTCTCCTTAGGCACAGGATGGCTGAAATGTGTTCAACCAGGGATTCGTGCAGCATGCTGGCTAGAAATCAGGCATCTGGGAGGAACCTGTTCTATTCCCTTTTCTCCACACTAGCTTGAAAAAGCAAATAAATAAATAACCCCTCTGCTGTTTTGCCAAAGCTATTAGCTTTTTAGAACTGAACTTCAGTGGGTGGCAGAATTGCCCTAACTTCAGGCATATCGGAGAAGGAGGGAGGAATAAGTCACGCCTGTAAAACCCACATGGACAGCTGAGACACGTAGAGAAGAGTATTCTAGAAGGTACGCAGCCCTTTCAGACATTCGGAAAATACAAAGTAAAAATAACAGCTAGAAATGCATGTGATTTTCACTTTGTGAAAATATTGATGGGCAGTGTTTTGAACCATTTATGATCCCCTAACTTTATTTTTGGGGCAGACAGTGCTATTCAGGAGAACATTATGGCTCAGATCAACATTACTTACTGGACAGTCTTCATCACTGCCAGTTGAATTAGGTGGCAGGCCAAATGCCTGGAACCATTCTCGATCGCCTCCACTTAGGCTGAGCAGGGGGAGGCCCGAGAGCAGAGCGGGCTCTGGAGTCAGACAGACTGGCCTCACATCCTCCGCCACTTGCTAGCGGCGGGATTTGGGACAAATTGTGTAGGTTCTTGAAGTCTCTCTTTCCTAACATTTGAAATGGGCCTGAAAAAGAGACTGTTGACAGTGTGAAATAAGAAAATATATGTAAAGCGACCTGTCTGTCGCTATGAATCTGGCTCCATCAATCACCTGGCACTGAGCACATGGTACGGGGCCCAGCACTGTGCTTAATGGGAGAGGGATCCCGAGGCCCCAGCTGAAAAGAGGGCAGCCACGCGTGAGTGACTGCTGCAGGTTATCTCCCCTCCCCCACCCCCAGACATTCCAATTTGGTTTGTCATTGTTACTGATATGCACTCCTTGGGGTCTGCTTCCAGGGCCAGGTCAGGGGAAAACTTACTATTTTACAGTCAGATTTTGCCCAAACCGGTGTTACCAGCACCCTCAGTCACCTTTTCATCAGGCTGAAGATCTGCCTCTGTGGAGGGAGTTCCAATAGCGGGCGACCACCTCTGAATGCACTTCCAAAAGAGCCACCAAACTGTTTTCAGCAATGACACAGCATGGAAAGTGTAAGAATTCCCCAAGTAGCCTATCTTGGGCACTGTTTTCTGGCAACATTATATCTTCTATACAAATCATTGGCATAATTCCTAGAAAGCATTACCTCTTAAAAATTCAGATCATTTAGTCTAATCCCTTCATTTTACATATAAGGAAGAGAGTGCAGGGACACTGATTAATTGATCCAGTTCAGTTGGAGATCTGTATAGTTACATACTGTATATACATACACATGCACACACATACACTCATATAAATATACACATAGAATAAATCTCATAGATTTTTTTTTCATGTTTGTCTCAAAGGAGACTCCAAACCTCCAATTATTATTAGTGATTACCATTTGCAAATAACAGAAACCAACATAGAATGGACCGAGTCATGTGTGAGGTTCCTAGGACCTCATGCAGGGCTACGAAGGTCAGTACTGGAGCTAGGAGGCAAGAAGGAACTGGAACCATGGACTGGAATGTGGGCAGGACTCTATCCCTTTTCCTCCACTCTTTTCTGCAGGTCTGCACTCATCCTTCCATCCAGCCATTTACTAAGTCAAGGCATTCAACAAATGCTCACTGAAGATGTCTTCTGTGCCAGGCAAGAGGAGAACGTCAAACAGGGCAGACATGCCCTTCTCTATTTCTCACGGACATTTCCCTGCTCCCGTGGTCCAGGTTTAGCCCATGCAGGGACAGACATATAGCCCCTTGGTCCCATCTCTCTCCCACTCTGGCCACAAGAGGGTCCACCCAGTGAAACAGTCTACCCAAGTCTACCTCTTTGGATCAGAAAGCTCTGGGCAGGCAGCCCAAAGGCTCCACAACAAGCATCCCCTCCGATCTTTTTGCACATCTCCCTCCATAATATTTAATACAATATACTTTTTTAAAAGGCACTCAGGCACCAGCATAGCTGACCATCTACATAAAAAAGCACACACTTCAGTCAAATAATGGGAAAAATTCCTCAAGTTTCTCTGATAAAGTAGTTTTTAACATGGTAAATTATTTGTTCAAAATCATAATTCTTCCATCTGGTTTCTTTCTATCAGATTCTAAAAAACCCAAACGAGGACCTACCAAGCTCTGCACCACTTCGGTGCTAACTAGGAGTCCAGGGGGCCTGCCGTGCTGAGTCTCAGTACTCCATAACTGTCCAGGGTGATGCTTTTCCACATCAGGGGAAGACCAGCCATAATGACAGTGCTCCTCCGTAGTGATTAGTAAGCTATTTCAAAGAGTGTGTTGACCTATAACAAGATCTTTGACCTGCACGTTTCTTCTGCGCAGGATGGCCCTTATATTTACGCGTTATTTTATTATGATTTAAGAGGAGGCCATTAAACATTATCCCATCTCATGTGAAAGACATGTTAGGGTGGGGGGTAACAAATTAGGCTGGTCCCATTTAGCTCCCAAGGATTTTTGGCTATGCCATCCCATTACGTTATCAAGACTCCAGCCCACTTTTCTTGGGGTCACATTATGTCCTGAGGCAGTGTGAGGTAAGACCAAGTTAGGCAGAAACCAATCAAAATTTAAGGGAAAGGATATGCATCATTTCTTCAGGGAGGCTGCAAACAAGATGCTAGCTGATGGAGCAAAATCTTCAGCCGAAGCAGAAGGCAAGTACAGCTAAGGGAGCTTCCAAGAGGCAGGAGACGCTTACGTGGATGAAAGCTAACACTTGCTGGTGATGACTGCTCCTGTGGGTCACCGGTGGTCCCACATCTCGCTGGGACACACTTGAGGTCAGAATGTTATTGCAACGTGCTGTGAGGTCCCACCTGCTTAGGTATCACCGCCTCCCCTTGCCCCTTTACCTCCCTGTCCCACCCCTGATTTACACACACACGGTACTTTCCTCTCCCTTCTTGTCTGTCCCCATGACAGGACCCCTTTCTTACCTGTAGTGAAGCCCTACTGTTTTCTGTTTCTGTTCAAGATATTTTCTTGCTGCCCCAAATTCTCTTGTTTTGGCTTCTAGCAGAAGTATTTTATCCTCTTCCTTATAATGAGTCTTAACAAACAAACAAAAACCTCTTTAATAGTTAGCTTTTTTATAATAAAATTGATGGCACATCAGACCCCAAATCTAATCAACAACAAGAACAACAAAAATGTCTATTGTTGCTTCAGTGCAGGAAAAGCTTAAACTCGAAAGTCTTCAGGCGCAGCAAGGAAAGAGAAGAAAACCAAGAGTAGTTTGTTCCATGGTAAAATACTAGGAATATAATATTCACAATTCAAAGAGGATTAATGAAGAATCTGAAAAGTAAAAAGCATGCTTTAAAGAGATCTTGCATCTTGTGGCCTTCTTATATTAATCATTTCTCTCTCTCTCCCATGTAGATGAGCCCGCCTGTCCTGGACTTCCATCTGTCGTTAGGAGAACATGACCATCTGGAGCCAGAACAAGATCGTCAATCCTTCCATATATCCAAGTTCTTGAAAAAGAATGTATTTTCCCATGTAACACAACTGAGAAGTCATTGTTAAATTCTGCTGCTGGTTCTGTCTGAGTTCTGTTAGGGGTTCATTCCACCTCTGAGTGTTTTGAGCAGGGCCATGACATGAGGGCAAAGGTGCTGCCTTTGGGATCTCTATTCCTTTCCTATTGCTGCTGTAACAAATTACCACAAAGTGGCTTGAAACCACACACACTTATTCTCTCATACTTCTGGAGGTCCAAAGTCCAAATGGGTCTTATGGGGCTAAAATCAAAGTCAAGTAGAGCCGTATTTTTTTTTGGAGGCTCTAGGGGAGAATGTATTCCATGACTTTTCCAGATTCTAGAGGATGCCTGCATTGTTTGGCTCGTGGTCACACTCCTCTGACCTCTGCTTCCATCATCACAACTCTTTCCCTAAAAAGGCCCCTTTTGCTGACATTGGGCCCACCTGGAAATGCAGTACAATCTGCCCGTCTCAAGATCCTTAACTTAATCACATCTGGAACACCCATTTTCCCGTGTCAGTTTACATATTCCTAGGCTCTAGGGATTAGGATGTAGCTATCTTTGTTGGGGGGTGGGGTGGGTATTATTCTATCTGCTGCAGGGTCTGACATAATCAGAGGCTTACTTCCTGGAAATCAGCCTGATTTCCAGTTCACTGTTAGGGAAATGCACGGGGATTGTTGGCATCTGGGTTTGACCTTTGGCTTATTTGACTGTAGTCCCAAATTCTGGTCCTAGTCTACACGGTTTTACAAAGAGGAGCACCAGCTTCAAATGAGACATGCCTGGGTTCTCATCTCTACCACTTAGGAACTCTGAGAACCTGGGAGATTCCCACAGCTTCTCTGAGTTTTGATTTTCACCTCTCTCCTACAGGGATGTTTTAGGGAAAACACACACAGAGACTGAGACTTGCAGGTAGGGGTGTTCTTCGGAGTAGCAGTGGGAAGGATTGGATTAATAACAGGAAGCAGGAGGGGACTACAATGAAGTCACAAGAAAGGCTTCAGCCAGTCCCACAGGGACTCTGTTGCTCGGATGGCCCTTCAATATTCTCCCTCTCTGGGGCAAATGAGCCAAGCAATTGTACCACCTGCCAGGGCTGGGACTGGGGTGAGGTAAGGGAGGCACTCTGCTCAAGGATGAAATTTAGGCATGCCAAAAAACTCAATAACCAAGATAAATATTTTAATGCACCGTTTTTAGAAATCTAAATACAACATCCACAATGAACAAAATATCGAACATATTAAATAAAGTTGGGATCAGTAAGAGTGCTGTGTGGAGCCATATTGGAGGCTCAGGCCGAAAGATAAAGGTTATTACCGATGCTGTCTTTATTTAAAATTGTGGTATTTGATCATCATGGATTCTTTACATTTTTTTATTTTTAAAAATAGTTCATGAAAATATTATTTCTCTTGACCACTGAGATTTGTGGCAAGGCCAGTTCCTCCCTTGCTCCACCCTCTTCTTGGCCATGCATTATGCGCAGGCTATCCCTCCCCTGGCTCCAGTAAGGGGTATAATGTTAGGCCAAGGATAATTCCTAAAAAAGGGCTTAGCTGTGAGCCATCAGCCGCCAACATCCTGGCAGCCAGGGGAAGGAATGCTTTGATCTTGAAGAGGAAGATGGTGCCTAACACAGAAGCCACTGCTGGGATACAATGCCTGTGTGTAAGGAGATTACTTTTTTATAGAGTTTTTCCATCACTGGGATAGAAAAATAGTCACTAAGCACTTAAAGACTTATGTGGCTACTAAAGCTAATTGTTTCAGGTGTTAATCGTGCTAGTGAATGTTGTCACAGCCAAGGCTTGCCTGACCTCTTCCTTCATCTTCCTGAGACCCACACATCTGAGTGAAAGGCCCAGATCATTTACTTAAAACTGAGGTTGCCATTAATATTACTGTAAACGTATGACTTTGATCTATGCTTTATTAGCTTTGGTTAGAATTGCTGAGCGGATAAGCCAAAGTGAAACGTCATTCTATCCCAGGGTCTGTCTATACCCTTAAACCCAGGCAGCTTTCTTCTGCTGGTGACCACAATGAAGTGATGGATAGGTATAAATCTTTCATTGCTACAAGAAAAAAATATATATATATATGTATCAATCTCAAAGTGCATGCCCTACCAAATGTGGGCTAGTGAATGACCTTGGTGAATCCAGCATATACACAGCATGTTTGGGAAGCTTGCTAACTTGACATGGAGAAAAAAATATAAATTCTTTATCTTCATTCAAAGATCAGTTTTTCTTAAGGGAGAAAGGAGTTTATAAGCCTTTGAGAAGATTAGTGATTCTCAAAAGGGGAAGAGGTTTACACCTCCGGTGTCCTTTCAGACGCTCCTGAGAGGGGTATTCAAGGCTGCAGCCCCTTCTCAGCTTCCCGCTAGAGAAGGGTTCTACCACTCGCATCATCTTCTCTGAAAGGATCCATGATTACTGCAGTGATGCCTGTTACTGACAGGAGAAGAACGTTTACACCCATTTACCGGGACATGAGAGGATAAGAACCACTGTTACGAATTTTGACCCAAGTGTTCATGAAACGAAACACTGGCAAGACAGTGCACAACTAACCATGTGCCTAGTGTCATTTGCCTCATGAAAAATGTAGCTGCAGCTTTTTTTTTTTTTTTTTTTTTTACTTTTTTATACTGAAGAATAGTTGGCACGCAATGTGGTATTAGCTTCAGGTGTCCGACGTAGTAATTGGACAAGTCTATACTATGCTCACAAGTGTAGCTCCCATCTGTCACCACGCAGTGCTGTTACGATGCCATTGACTATATTCCCTGTGCTGTGACTTTTATCCCCATGATGTTTTCATTCCATAACTGGAAGCCTGTGCCTCCTGCTCCCTTTGCCCATTTTGTCCTCTCCTCTGGCAACTTTTTCATGAGCCAAATTTCTACAATAACTGTTGAATGGTATTTAAAAAGTGCATCATTTACAGAAACCATCTCTTTTCAGGAGTACTGGAGATTTTTAACTTTTATATCTTAGTTGAAGGAAAAAGAAGGCACTTTATTATATTGCAAGAAGCCCTCTCCACGTTTGGAAATAAACATTGTTGACACTCCCTTTTGCTTCTTGGCTTGATATTAGTTCTCTAGCTTTCTTTTTCCCCCCTCCTCCTGCTTCTCCCCTCCTCCTTCTCCTTACAAAATAACTTCACCATCTTTTATAACCAAACCTCACATTGATTCTTATGAAAGAAGCAGCAGAATTTCTGGACACTGTGTACTCTTCAGATAATGCACCTCTACAATGAATCCGTTTCTTTTTCTAATTTTGCAGATCATTTAGCAAAGTGTGTATCCTAAAATGGATTGTGTAAATGCTTTTTCATCTGTGAGCTTATTATATTTCCTTTGGAAATTTTTTCTTTGTGATTTTAACATCCTCTGGGGGAGGGTGCTGATGTTTTATATTTACTTTTGTTTTTATTTTTCTCTGGTTGCCTTTTAAATCCAACAGTCATTTCTCTTCCCTCGTGATAATCATTTCTTTTATGATCTGAAAGTACTTTGTTTTTCTTCACTGTAATCCTGGTTGATTGTACAATATCTTCATTGTTGCTCCGTGCGTAAGGCTTGAGGTTTCAGCTGCAGTGTCCAAACCATGATGAGCTTCAGGCATGGCCACTGACGGAAGCTCCAGCTTTCGGCTGGTCTTTGGAACAACCGTATTTACTGCCTTTAGTATAATGTTGTTGGACAGTTGTTCTTCTAGATGATGTGATGGAGGTTGCCCTTCAGAATCACTTCCTGGAATGCCAAAGATTTCTTTTCCTCTCATTTATTAAAGAGGAAAAAAGAAAGAAAACATAGAATGAACGAATTGAAGAGTCTGCATGGCAGATATCTTTATGTGAGTATTTCTCACCACCATCCCCTCCCATTTTTATTTTTTTTTAAGGTTTTATTTATTTATTCGACAGAGATAGAGACAGCCAGAGAGAGAGGGAACACAAGCAGGAGGAGTGGGAGAGGAAGAAGCAGGCTCATAGCGGAGGAGCCTGATGTGGGGCTCGATCCCATAACGCTGGGATCACGCCCTGAGCCAAAGGCAGAGGCTTAACCGCTGTGCCACCCAGGCGCCCCCCCCATTTTTAACTAAAATAGTGTGTAACTGAATGCCCACTCACATTTAATATGTTTTTTTTTTAAAACAGCTCCCCCTTTCCAAAAAAACTCCTCCTAAACAAGGGGAAGAAAAATGCCAGTATTTGCAGAAACCTAGAAGGAACTTTGAATCCCAGAATATTAAAGTTGCAGATAAGTTAATCTTACAAGTATTAAATTGAGGTAGATTACAAAATAAATTATAATAACATGGATTAAGGTGGAAAGTAAAAGAATATTCTTAAATGTAATGAACTGGAGATGTTTTGATTATTGTCATATTATGCTTTAAAAGTGGCTTTCCACTGGACATTCTTAAATCAAATTTAAAAATTACATAAAACGTTTGGTTGCCATGATAGTTCCTGTGCTTTATATGTATATCAGAAGAAAAATGTTAGATACACAAAAATTTTCATTTTGCATTTGCCATGATTGGGAAGTTTTTAAAGTATCGCAGAATACATCAAGTATGGATTATTTTATTTCTGCTACAAATGGTAAACTGATTCAATTGTTTTCTATAGTTTTCTTCATTGAAAATGGTCACCTATCACTTGTTGGTAATCTTTTTTTTTTTTTTTAAAGATTTTATTTATTTATTTGACAGAGATAGAGACAGCCAGTGAGAGAGGGAACACAAGCAGGGGGAGTGGGAGAGGAAGAAGCAGGCTCATAGCGGAGGAGCCTGATGTGGGGCTCGATCCCATAACGCTGGGATCACGCCCTGAGCCAAAGGCAGAGGCTTAACCGCTGTGCCACCCAGGCGCCCCCCCCATTTTTAACTAAAATAGTGTGTAACTGAATGCCCACTCACATTTAATATGTTTTTTTTTTAAAACAGCTCCCCCTTTCCAAAAAAACTCCTCCTAAACAAGGGGAAGAAAAATGCCAGTATTTGCAGAAACCTAGAAGGAACTTTGAATCCCAGAATATTAAAGTTGCAGATAAGTTAATCTTACAAGTATTAAATTGAGGTAGATTACAAAATAAATTATAATAACATGGATTAAGGTGGAAAGTAAAAGAATATTCTTAAATGTAATGAACTGGAGATGTTTTGATTATTGTCATATTATGCTTTAAAAGTGGCTTTCCACTGGACATTCTTAAATCAAATTTAAAAATTACATAAAACGTTTGGTTGCCATGATAGTTCCTGTGCTTTATATGTATATCAGAAGAAAAATGTTAGATACACAAAAATTTTCATTTTGCATTTGCCATGATTGGGAAGTTTTTAAAGTATCGCAGAATACATCAAGTATGGATTATTTTATTTCTGCTACAAATGGTAAACTGATTCAATTGTTTTCTATAGTTTTCTTCATTGAAAATGGTCACCTATCACTTGTTGGTAATCTTTTTTTTTTTTTTTAAAGATTTTATTTATTTATTTGACAGAGATAGAGACAGCCAGTGAGAGAGGGAACACAAGCAGGGGGAGTGGGAGAGGAAGAAGCAGGCTCATAGCGGAGGAGCCTAATGTGGGGCTCGATCCCATAACGCCAGGATCACGCCCTGAGCCGAAGGCAAGTGCTTAACCGCTGTGCCACCCAGGCGCCCCATGGTAATCTTGATTTGAATGTTATTGCTCAGAAATATGCCTAAATGCTTTGCCACTTTTATAGGGAGGAGTTCTTTCTTTGGGGACTATGTATTACATGTAAATTTGTGAGAGAATCATATTTGTGACTTGGGAGTGTAATAAAAATGTGAGATTTACACAGAATTATTATCTCAGCATGACATCAGAGTTTACTGTGTGTTATTATTTAATAATATTAAAGAAACAAAGATAGGAATTAGAAGATAATCTTCTAGCATGTTTTGTTCCTTTCAGGAAAATAGCGTGTGAATCCCTGAAAAAGGACCATTCATTAATACTGATTGAAGACATTATTAAATTGGAGTGTGGCTGTGGGAGTCCAGCATATTGCAGTTTATGCTTTTTAGACCTTTTAAGTGTTGCTCTCCTGTGCACACTCTGTGCTTACAGACTCAGAATTACTCACATAGGCATTCAGTTGTCCTCACGCTGTTCTGATGGCCATTTGATGGACTTGGCGGTGCATGACATGCTACACAGCCCAGACCACCTAACCCTTCCTCAACGCAAGCAATTACAGTCCTGTAAGGAGGGATGGTGGCTGACACTTAAGGAAGCTTCCAAGTTGGAAGAATGCAGACCAATTTGGAAACAGTTTGACCACCGAGTTTCTGTAACCAGCCGGCGTAGACAGATGTACCTTCTTTCATTCTGACCAAGTAGGGCCAAGTGGTTATTATTATTTTTAATTTCCATTCTGAAAAATGAGATTGAAATGTTTACTGGTTCAGGTTATTTTAAGGAATAAGGAAAGGGAAATGGTGCTCTACTATTTATAAAGTACCTACTATGAACAGGGCGTCGTTAGTGTTTGAAAGGCTTATGTTTGCGGGTCATACTTTATGTACTGTCAGCCATACGAAAAGCTCAACTTTAGAGGGCCTCCAGTGAAAAGTTGCTCACTGAAATTTTGTTACAGTTCTACTGCTAAGCATACAGGCATAGCTTCATTCATGAGGATGACTCTGTGTAGCTGGAGAGTAGCATCCTAATGAGAAAAAAGCCTGGGAAGTTTTATTCATATCTTTTCAGCGATGCTAAATTTTGCTGTTACTATAGCTAGGACCTTCTTAAGATTCAGATTTCATTAGCCTCTGGAAAATTTTAGAGTTAGCAGAAAGAGCAAAGAAAAAAACTTATTTTGAACTCACTAGTAAAAGGCAGGAGCCGCACATTAAAATAAGTACCGATAAAATGTTATCTGGTGTTTTGGTTGATCACCTTGTGGAACGAAATGAACTATAAACTCCAAATGGGACACATTTACCTATTAGTAGACAACAAATCCTAATAAAAATTGTGACGGTTTGATTTAAAATAATTTCAATCAGAAAGGATTTTCTAATCGGGTACCACCACGCTTTTAGAATTTGCCTTGGGTATTCGAGTTGGATACACACACCAGGAAGTGAGAAGAAAGTAACTACTTGACGTGGTTGTCACAAAGTCCATGGATTGTTTTCCAGTGGGCGAGGATGTGAATGTGGTAGGCATGGGGATGCCTGAGAAAGAGTAGAACAGCTAAATCAATCATGGCAGGAGGAAATGACGGAAGACTGAGAAGGAAGATACCAATAAAAGGCAGACTAGGTTTGTAAACATTGGAGTTCGGGGCTATTTATATGATGCTAAGCCAAAGGCCCTTACAGACATTACTGTGTTACATCAGAGGTGGTGGAGATCTTATACCTAAAGATATATCATTAATGTCTATCCACTGTACAAACTAGAAAATTCTATAGAAAGTGATTACATTAAGAAAAAGAGGTGGGTGAACTAAAAAAAAGTAGTCATCAGGTTAAGTGATCAAACACTTATATAAAGCATCTCATCATTCCCCAAAGGTATAGATAAATGGAGTAATTTCCTTTTTTTTTTTTTAATATGGAATGCTTCGTGAAATTGTATGCCATCCTTGCACAGGATCCATGCTAATATTCTCTGTGTCATTATATTTCTTACTCACCTTTTCTTTAACCTCCATCTATCTGCTACTTCTCAAAATAGGCAAAAATGATTTTCAGCCAAATGATAGCCTTTATTGTGGGACGTACTCCCTCAAATTCATAGCCAATGGTGATAATTGTATTTATAGCAAAGACGTGTACCTTGTATTTTCTATTTTTGTCTGCCTTGCTTTCATTGGTTTGTTTATTCATTCATTAATTCATTCATTCATTCATTTATAATTTGTGACTTCCTAAGTGAGTTCTAAAACACCAGATTGAAAATGTATTCTGAACCACATGTCTAAACAATGTCAAATATGTGTAATGGTTTGGAAAAGACATAACGTCAACTATTCCTTGTAATCTCTTCCTTGTGAACTCAGATTGACTGGGATTAAAAAAAAAAATTCCATTGGTGTGTCTCGCCTTGTTGAGCTGGGTGTTCACATAGACCTGAGTATGATCCCACAGCCCTTGGTCAGAGAGTATATAAGTGGGGTGCACCATGAAACCCAGGCTGAGAGTCTCTTTTGGCGGTTTATACATAGAGAGAGCGTTATCTATTATAAGATTGCTCTGCTCAAATGTAATGATTTCATCAGACTCTCTTCCATTAGGACAAGACTAATGCACAAGTTCTAACACCTTGCCAAAATACTTGTCATTGTGTTTTCTCTAAGTACAAATCTAAGAAATTACCCACTCTATTTTTAGAAAAAAAACTATCTCTCTATTCCCCTCATCATCTGAGAGTCCATTATCCTGATGTGACTCTTTTTTCCAGTGAGAAGTTGGGTACCCGTATTTTCAAATGCAAATATCCCAGATCAATGTAAGGTCGTTAGCCAATAATAATAAACCTTCATTCCACAGCATTTTTAGTTGTCATTTGGGGGACCTCAAATGCTGAGAGATGTGTTAATTAGTTCATAATTAACAACTACCAGTCTGGTCAAGATCCCACCTTTATTTTCCTTCATATCTTATTTTTTTTTCTTTCAATCTATTCCCTGTCCCTCCCCTGCCACCCACCATCTATCTCCCCCACCCATAGGCAGCCATTTTTAATGAGTTTGATATAGGTTTTGTAAATGTCTTTTAAAAATATATAAACTGGTTATATGTATGCATGTCTTAATATACATAAGTGGTACTGTACAGTAGATCTCATTCTCTCATGTACTTTTTATTCATTCAATGCTCTATTTTTAAGATGATGCTATATGTACTAACTCATTGCTTCTAACCACTGCATGTTATTTCATCGCAGGCATCCAACACATTTTAATCATCCGTTCCTCCAGTGGTAGATCTAGGTTGACACCAGCTCCCAGCTTCTACAAACCAGGTCTCCGGCCCTAGTATTGGGTCTTGGATCTACACCTGGTGAATCTCTCCAAATGCTGCAAATTGATCTAACCAGTCACCAGTCACTCACCAACACTTGGTATTATTGAAAGGTTTTAACTTTTACCAACCCGATGAATATAAATACGTTTCTCTGACTGCTAGTGAGGGTGACCATTGGACCGTATACTTATGGGCCTTCTGCAGTTCTCTTCTGGGAATTGCCTTTTTCACATCTGTAGCAACCTCAGGCTTAAAATACGGCATGAAAGTTGGAAATCAGTTGTCTGGGGACATTCCCAGGTAGTGAGAACTGCTAATTATGTATTTGAATCACCCTTTCACAACTTAATTGCTGGTCGACTTGGAGTAAAACACTATCTCTCTGTGTGTCTGTTTTTGCGCACATGCCAAGCACGTGAGCACACCTGTGTGCTTAAAATGGGGGAAAATAAGACTTGTGGCTTATTGTGAAAGACTTATTGTTAATTAATATAGATTATTGTTGTAACGTTCACAGTACAATACATGAACAATTTTAAGTGCTCTGTGAAAGTCAGTTGCTTCCTTTTCTGCGTGACGTATATGAGGAACTCAGTAAATGGAGCCTCATAATATGTCATCATCATCATTGTCACTGGATGTTTGGGAAGGTTTAGGGACAAACTTGCCTGAAGACATACATAAATCACCTGTCTTCTTAAGATCTTCTTCATTCCTATATGTTCACAGAATTCACCCCAAAAATTTGCCTAAACCTCCCAGGTCAGATAGATATTTGATGTCTGCTATTTTCTTAAAATCTTTTAAGGTAATTTCTTTGGATGTTTTCTAAACTGATTTTAAAGTAACCGAATAAATCCTTTAAAAAATCTAGAAACTTTAACTGAAGCTATATTCCTTTCTCCCTTCCTTCCTTTCTTCCTTCCCTCCTCCCTCCCTCCCTTCCTTCCTTCCCTCCTTCTTTCCAATGGGGCTAGTTATTTCGCATCTTTATAAACTAACACTTTATACTAGTTATCTCTTTCTGTGTGATGAATTACCACAAATTTGGTGGCTGAAAACAGCACACATTTATTATGGCACAATTTCTGTGAGTCTGGAGTCTAGGCATGACCTAGTTGGGTCTTTTGCTTAAGGACTTACAGAGCCCCAACAAGGTGTCAGCTGGGCTGTAGTCTTACCTGGAGTCTTAAATAGGGAAAACTCTTCTTCCAAGTTTATTCAGGTTGTTGGCAGATCTCATTTCTTTGCAGTTGTGGGCCTGAAGATCCTGGCTTTTTGTTGAGTGTCAGTTGGATGTGACCCTCAGTTCCTAGCAGATACCCCCATTTCCTAGAGGCCACCTGCAGCTCCTTGCCACACGGGCTTTCCCGTGGCTTCCTTCTCTGAGCCAGCAAAGACAGCCTCTAGAATAGTCTGCTTGCCAAACAGTCTTATATAAGGTAACATAATCTCCAGAGTGATACCTTCTTACCTCTGCCATATTCATTACTTCGAAGAAGGTCAAAGGTCCTGGCCACACGCAAGGGGAGAGAATTACAGAAAGATGTGAACCTCAGGAGGCAGGAAACGGGGGCGGGGGCCAAGATGGTGTCTGCCACACACCTCCAACACCCCCACATGTAAATAGGCACATGAAGGCAAAGACAGGGGACACTGCTAACAAGCGTTATGTTCTGTCCTACTTACTTAGAAATTTTAAAACTTCGTACATTAATTTTTGTAATCATAAATTTTAAATTGTAATTATAAATTTTATAAACTTTGTAACTATTTAATTCTCTACATTTATTTGTACCTCTCTTATTTGGCTCCTTTATTTAATAGAGCTTACAGGTTATAGGGAATCACAATTTAAATGACAGCTGTAATATAATGTCACAAATGTTATCAGAGAAAAAGCCAAGGTGATGGGCAGGCACGTGGGAGGAATACCCAACCTATTCTGGAGAGGAAAGGAAAGATTTCTCAGAGGAGGTGACCACAACATTTTAACTGGAAATCTTGAATAGTAGTAAAATAGCGAAAGTCTATACTGAGAACCAACATTTTGTATGACCTAAACAGTAAGCAGTAAGCCTTTATTTTCACCTGTCTACTTGAAATTACAGCCTAAACCTCAATAAATACACAGTAAAGTTTTAGTGACGCATTAGTAAAAATGAGACTATGAACAAACTCATTAAAGATTATATTATAATGTCCTTGAATAAAATTATTATTAGCTATCTAAACTTGGGCCAAACTCTTTTCTATGGCTCAGTTACCTCACCTATAAAATGAGTTCAAATTGGCAATTTCCAAGATATTTAACAAGTTCTAAATGCCATGATTCTATGAGTTTAAAGGATTGAGAATGGCTTTATATAAACAGGAATGATGGTGGTGGCAAGCACTTCCACTGAGATTCAAACCTAGGTCTCTCAGCCTGTCCACACAAGACCTCCACCAGCAAAGACTTTGTGGGGACCATCAAAAGGCTCCCCATCCCTGGTGGATGCATTACAGAAAGTCATTCCTTTAAGACCCGGAGTTTTTCAAGAGCAGTGAGGGAGGGATTTCAGTGCCTCTAATGCTGAAGAGCAAATAAGTATATGATGGTACTGGGTCCCGTGTTATTTCTGATCCAGTCAAGGCTCCAGCTTCACAAGAAATCAGAGATGTTCTGAGGAAAGATACTACAACCTCAGATACATAGACATTCCTGAACACTCTAGTTTTAGAAAATGGGATACTCTTGGATTTATTTTTAACATTATGTACCCGGGCACCTAACATCTTTGAAGGCAGAACTATGTGTTTGTACAAAATAATTTGATTTCACTTTTTCCCTAATTCAGTCTCTTTTTCAGGCTCTTGTATAATTATACTTAAGACATTTGGGGAATGGCAAAATTATCAGATTTATAAGGTGAAGGCTACCATCTTTCAAGAAGGATTTCTCATTTGCCTCTTCTGAGTGACAGCTCCTGTCACTCTTCCTCTGCCTCAGAGCTGTCAGTCCACGTCAGCTGGCCCCCTTCCTGGGAGCAGACACCTCCAGCTGGCTCCTCCCAGGGACTTGCTACTCACTGCACCCTGTGACTCATCTCCCCAGGGCAGGCTGCGTCACTGGTTGCCTGGTAGCTATTCAAGAGGCATTAGGCCCATTTAATCCCCACTGGTCCCAAAGGCCCAACCCAGCAGGCATCTCCCCTTCCGAGGAGGGATCATGTAGGTTCCCAAATGCCCTAGAAGCTAAATGCCTTCTTTGCTGCCTCAGCAGCGGGCAGATGGGTGGACTATATTTTTTGTTCAGTTTTGTCACTGAGCTGGATAGTCAAGGGCTGAGCAGATCCTGGAGAGAACCATCCTGAGTCTGACAGTCCTCCAGAACGTGACACCCACCTCCATCATACAACAGAGTCCAAGCAGGGTCTAAACCGAAAATATGAGGAATATTATATATATTGAGTAATATTTTATAGATACAGGGGATAAGAAACCTCTTCTTTGACAATAGCAATTTATTGAGATTGAGCTCAGAGAAATGGTCAACTTTAATTATCGTTATTATCAATACCATAATAACTAATATTTATA